>NC_000084.6:3547500-3847500 GCF_000001635.26 Mus musculus | reverse complement strand
AGAGAAGAGTCTCTCTAATGGACCTTTGTCTGATTATTTGGAAAATATTTTGGTTCCTTAAGAGTCAGCAAAGATAAGACTCTATTTATGACATTCCCCTCCTAGGCACTTCTGTGGCCTTTCCAGGGTCAGGAAAAGAAAAGAGTGGCCTGTGTAAAGTGATCAGCAGGGTCAGAAACAGGGTGAGAACCATCATGTGTCTGACTGTCTGACGGTGCCCCCTCTCCACACCCATGAGGTCGGGAGATCCTCCCCGTTAGACAATGGGTGCCTCGAAGGTTGCTGTAGATTAGGATTAGGGATAGCTAAACCTGGTCAAGTAATTTGACTAAATCTCCTAACCTAGAATTCTTCTCTAAACCAAATCAGCAAGACAGATGTGGCTCTTCCATTACCTTTTATCTGTTGTAATTGCCCAGGACATGTTACCTTCACTCTCCCTGAAAAACTCACAAGCTGCCAAGTGGCTGTGCTCTCAGGGCACTGGGACTCAAATTTCAACCTTGCATGTATTTTATTGTTTTGTTTGGGGAAAAAAAGTTAGAATTCAATTGAGGAGCCCCCGCCCCTCTAGAGTGGGTTCATAGACTTAAGAAGTAACAGCAACTGCTAAAATCCCATTTGCTTCTTAGCTTTTAGGCTGTGCAGAAACTACTGTCTTCTTAGCTGTGATACATAGACCTCTCTTTCACTCCTGTCCCTGCAAGGCACTAGCTGAAGGACTTCACTGGTCTCAGGGTCTCTCTGAGTCCTTATTTGTACTGTTGAGAAAAAATGACAAATCCGAAAGGTTGTTACTAGTACTAAGTAAGTTTATAGTATAAACTGCCTGGCACATAGTAGGTACTCAGAAAATCTTAATCTTATTTCCTTCCTACTCCCATCTCTGTCTCACACTATTCTTTCAAGCCATTGTCCTAATCTCTCCTAAAGTCTGCTACTCAGAAGAACAGACAGCTGTAAAGACAGCTTCTCCTGTACCCTATATTCTAAGGTCAGCATTCACTCCTTGTTGTAACTACTAACCAGCTGTCATCTCTGCAAATACAAGGTATCTAGTATAAATAAAAAGTTACATATTAACTTGAAAATATGGTCAAGATATATCTGTGTACAAGAAACGACAAAACTTTCTAAATTCAATGAAAAACTTAAAACAACAAAAGAATTTGGAAAAAAAATCCAAGCAACACCAATCCCCAAAATATTCTACCAAAATACACCATGATGAAGATTTGAAAAGAAAATATAAAGAAAACACTCTTCACAGTAAGAAATAATGATGCCTTATCTGTAGTGGAGGAAACACCACAATTTAAGTGAAAACAGGTTTCTTTTTTTTAAAACTATGGAGTCCAGAAGGCAATGTTAAAACACAAAGTCCCTGACAAAATTAGGAGAAGTGAAGATACTCTAAAATTAGGGGAAAATGATAGCACTCCCTCAAAGAGGCTGAGTGTTGAAGAATGACTAAGATCATTCTAAAAAAAGACAAAATGGCAACAGAAGAAGGCAAAGAAAGAAAACTTAGGATGCAGTTAAACCATT
This sequence comes from Mus musculus, assembly GCF_000001635.26. Classification (NCBI taxonomy): domain Eukaryota; kingdom Metazoa; phylum Chordata; class Mammalia; order Rodentia; family Muridae; genus Mus; species Mus musculus. Next base: position 3,845,952 of record NC_000084.6, on the reverse strand, counting down.
CTCACATTGAGACTTTCTTCAATCACATTTCTTTTGGTTCAAAGGAGACAAGCACTAGCAGTTTATATGGGACATAATAAATAGAAAGAAAACACAGATAATTAATTTTAATTTGGAAGAATGGAGGTGTCTAAATGGAAGCAAGTTCTTCATGCAGTGAGACATCTGAAATACTCAAAAGATAGGATGAATAAACCAAAGTAGAATTCAAAAACTGTTCAAGTGGTCCATAGAAAATAAAAAGGGGTTGATGAAGCAGAAAAAAATTAAAAATGAGCATAAAGAAACAAAATGGCAAATCTAAGTTCTAATGTACCAATAATTACTTTTCTGTAAATCTTCAAAATACACAAACTAAAAGGTAGTGTAGGCATGATGGTTTACACTTATAATCTCAGCAATTTAGGAGACTAAGGAATGAGGATTGTGAGTTCAAGGCTAGACTGATCTTTAAGTGAGACTCTGGAGAGGGGAGGTAGCGGGAAGAAGATGGAGACAAAAACAGGAAGCATCATTGGAAAGGTATATTTTAAAAACCATCAAATCCCTAGTAGACGATTTGTCTATCATGCACTAGGCTTTGGATCAGATTACCAGTTCTGAAAAGATAAAATTAGAACAACTACATGCTCTTTAGAAAAGCATACTTCAAAGGGAACCACACAGGTGAGTAGACAGTAAAGGGATAAATAAGGATGTGTCAGCCTGTGCTGATTTTAAATCAGAGTAGCTATATTACTGTCAGATAAAGCAGATTTCAAAGCAAAGAATATTACTGAAGACAACAAATAGTGATAAAAGAATTCAGAGAAAATAATAGTCCTAAGTATATATAAACTGCACAAAAAAGCTTCAAAAGAAATGAAATAGGAACCATCCAGAGACTGCCCCACCTGGGGATCCATCCCATAAACAACCACCAAACCCAGACACTATTGCAGATGCCAACAAGAGCTTGCTGACAGGAGACTGATAGAGCTGTCTCCTGAGAGGATCTGCCAGTGCCTGACTAATACAGAAGTGGATGCCCACAGCCATCCATTAGACGGAGCACAGGGTCCCCAATGGAAGAGCTAGAGAAAGTACCCGACCGAGGAGCTGAAGGGGTTTGCAGCCCCATAGGAGGAACAACAATATGAACTAACCAGTAACCCCAGAGTTCCCTGGGACTAAACCACCAATCAAAGAAAACACATGAAGAGACTCATGGCTCTAGCTGCATATGTAGCTGAGGATGGCCTAGTAGGTCATCAATGGGAGGAAAGGCTCTTGGTCCTGTGAAGGTTCTATGCCCCAGTATAGGGGAATGCCTGGGCCAGGAAGCAGGAGTGGGTGGGTTGGGAAGCAGGGGGAGCGGGGAAAGGATAGGGAATTTTCAGAGGGGAAACTAGGAAAGGAGATAACATTTTAAATGTAAATAAAGAAAATATCTAATTAAAAAAAAAAAAAAGAAATGAAATCAGAGCCAGGAATGAATGTGGAAAGAAGCGCTCTGCCTAGGAGGTGGGCAGAGAGATCTGATGTTCAAAGTCATCTCAACTGCACAGAAGGTTTAAGGTCAGCTTGACCTACATGAGACCCTGTGTCTAAAAACTAAAAGAAAAATGCAAAAAGCAAAAACCTAATAGGTCTGAAAGGAGAAATGAATTATAGGTAAGAGCTTCACTACCTCATTTCTCTAATGAATAGAACTACTAGACAAAAACTAGTCAAGGCTATTGAAGAACTCTGCAACACCATTAGTCATACAGACATATGTAAAATGTTTACCAACTTATGCTGAATCAATAGACCATAAACACTTTGCAAGAGTCAATGGAGCACTAACCAATAAAGCAAAATTAGTAAATGGAAGAGAATTAAAGTGATTCAGAGTAAATTTCTATCATAGTGGGGTTAGCCTAGAAATCAGTGATAGAAATGATGGGAAGCTATTCAAGTGTATGTAAATTAAACTATCATCAGATTTCTTTTTTTATTAAATATTTTCTTCATTTGCATTTCAAATGCTATCCCCAAAGCCCCCTATACCCTCCCCTGGCCCTGCTCCCCAACCCACCCACTCTTGCTTCCTGACCCTGGGGCATATGATCTTCTCAATACCGAGGGCCTCTCCTCCCATTGATGGCTGATTAGGCTACCCTCTGCTACATTATCATCAGATTTCTAAATAATTGATAGTTCAAAGAAAAGTTCTCAACAGAAAAATTTTAAAATGTTTAAAAATGAGTAAAAATGAAAATACAACGTCTCAGTCTTTGGGGGTGGCATCTAGCTGGGAGAGAAAGTCATCGCACTGGAATTTTTATATTAGAAAGGATGAATGGGCCCAGTGTGTTGGCCATGTCTTTAATTTCAGCTCTTGGGAGGCAGAAGCAGGCAGATCTCTGTGGGCTCAAGGCCAACCTGGTCTACGTATCTGCAGATCAACCAGGGCAACATAGAGAGGCTCTGACTCAAACAAACAAAAAACAAGAAGATGTAGCTGAGATCAAGATTCTAAATTCCTATTTCAAACCTCTAGGAGGCAGATGTTCTATCTTGCTCTTTCACAAATTCATAGCCTCTTATTTCTTTTAATTGTTGTTACATATATGTACATATATGTTACATAAATACAAACAACTCTGTCTGTATAATATTTTTGTATGTACATTTTACAGTGCTGCCTATTCTGTTTTGAAAACCAATCAATGTGGTCTTCTCGGGGGAAGAATGTTTGGCCCATCCCCAGCATTCCTTATTTGCCTATAGTTCTTTGTTTTGGTTTGGGACCACATTAGATTTCTCATTTCCACCTTAAGCAGCATGGCTGCCACAATCTAGACAGCATGGTGCTAGTAGAAGAAGACCAACAGATGGACAAAATCAGCAAACAAAATCTGCCTACACAAGTATGCTTGGTGAGCTTTACTGCAAAGAGCAAACTAAAGATAGGGAAGATATTCTCTTTTTGGAGAAAAATAGTATTAAAAAGTTGGGTCTCTTTGAAAGAATAAAATAAACCTTGTATTAAACATTATTCCCTATTAAAAACAACAACAATAGCTCCCAAACTTCAAAATGCATCTAGTGTTTAAGTGTAAAATATAAAATGTTACAAAAGGAAGATAAAATATTTAGAATTTAACTGCCTCAAAAAGAGCTCCTAGATTTGATGCCAAATACAGAACATGTAAAATAAAAATCTGTATAAAGATTATTAAAATCTTATCACTTTTACCCCATAAAAGGGCCCAGTGGAGATGAGTGGACAAAGTTTGGAGAAAATATTTTCATATCATGCATGCAAAAGAACATTTATATTTAAATATGTTTTTTAAAAGTTCTCAAAACTCAATGGTTATGATAGCCATTAGAAAATAGACAAAAGTCACATAAATTTTTACTACAGAAGACTTAAAAAGTTCCCTCAGGCCCATAAACATCATCAGTCAGCAGGAAAATGGAAGTTAAAAGTCTATGATATTTCACTCATGTGCCTATCAGATAGGGTGGCACATGTTTCCACCTCATGCTGAACAGGCTGCGGGGAAGCCGAGTCACTTACACATTGCTGGTGGAAGTATGAGCATCATAGAACTCAGAAAAAATATTTGCAGTTTCCTTTGAAACTGCAATGAGCTAGTGTACAACCTCATAGGAGTGTTTGGGGTCATTTATCTAGAGAAATAAAAACTTATTTTCATGCAGGAATTTGTGTAAATTTTACTTATAAGTGTCTGAAGTTGCTAAGGTCCTAGGTACAGGCTATTTGTTGAATGAACTTTGATGCCTTAATTCCACAGAATACTGCTCAGCAATAGTAAGGAACAGACTGTCAATAGATAAAATAAATTGAATACATTTGAAGGAAACTATGCCGAGTGAGAAGATGAGGTGACCAAAGAGAACAGGCTGTATTTTCTCAACCATGAACTAGTTAGATAATACAATTACAAACATGGACAGCCAGTAAGTGTCAAGGTTAGAGACAGGGGGTTCTTATTATATGAACATAGTACAGAGAGCTCCGTGTGCTACCACATGTGTGCACACTGTGTGGTAACAGTTACACACACATACACATGCAGTTTGAGTGAACTTTAAGTTATGTCATTACCTGTTTTCTAACTTGAGGGTTTTTGAAGGCAGTTGCTTGATTTGGTTTGTTTGAGGAAGGTCAGCGTGACCTAGGTGGGTCTCTAACTCCCACTATGGCAGAAGTTGGTCTTAAACCCCTGATAGAATTGTTCTGATAGTGTTGCTATTGTCAGGCAAGATGATTTCTGGACAAGCAGAGAAGAGGCACCAGAATTCCTTATATATCTCTTTACAACTTCCTGGTCCTCTTTATGATCACATGAGAAGAACTTAAATATAGTAGCCATCAATCTCTGAAATATTTGCTTCTATAAACCGACATTTTCTTTTGTACTTGTGTTCATTACTGTTTTTTTTTCTCCAGAAAAGAACAGACTGCATCTAGAATACAAGTAGGAAGTAGACCACGCCATCCTGAAGTTACTTGGTCCTAAATCACTCTCAACAGTTAATCACACAATGGAAGATAACATGTCTGGCTCATGAACAGTAAAACTGTTTAAGATGGGAATCTTCAACATATATTTGGTCCTCTTTGACAGCAGTTTAAGTAGAAAAAACTGGTATAAAGGTGGTCCGATTAGCATTTAAAGAAACATGGGCCTGAGCCAACCGACTGGGAGGAAAGGGAAGAGGATGGTGCTCTCAGACAGGAAGAATGCCTGGAAAGGAAATGTTTCTACAGTAGGAAGCACCTGGAATACCCACACTTGGGAGACAAAGCAAGACTTCAAGGTCAAGACCAGCTTGGTCTACAGGCCTAAGAAAACAAAACCAGAACAATAGAGCAAAACAAAACACACACACACACACACACACACACACACACAAAGAGCCCCTTCCACCTGCAGAGGGAAGAAAAGAACAGAAAATCTGTGACTCCTGCAACTCTCCAGGAGTCAGGGTCAGAAAATGAGAGGAACTTACAGATCGGGAATAATGAATGGCCCTCCACCTAGGTACTTACTGATCTCATAGACTCTGGCTCTGTGACCCAGGCAGTAGCTTTCTTCCAGTCATGGTCAGAAATACACATAAACTACTCTGGAAACCCGGATCCTGTTACCAGCTAATTGTTTGCACGGCATTAAGTGGCTCAGGGAACAGGAGATGCAGTCCTGGCTCCTTTGTGCTCACTGTCTTAAATAAATTGTCCTTCTGGCTAATTTATTTTTTCCACAAAGAGAGGCTCCATCCTGTCTCAAGTTGTTTTTCGGTTTTGTTTTGTTTCCAAAGGCTTTATTTCTGCATCTTAAAATTCTTCATTTTACAAACTCTATTTAGCTGAGACAAGAATAAAATCATTTAATGACTAAAGTTTTGAATCTAAGCAGATGAAATTATTCATGTAGATCATTAGAAATACATGAGTGGTCACTCTGGCTTTCTGTCTAGAGAAGATTCACCATTGGAACATGCTTTTTTTTTTTTTTTTAAGATTTATTTATTTATTATATGTAAGTACACTGTAGCTGTCTTCAGACACTCCAGAAGAGGGCGTCGGATCTTGTTACAGATGGTTGTGAGCCACCATGTGGTTGCTGGGATTTGAACTCCGGACCTTCGGAAGAGCAGTCGGGTGCTCTTACCCACTGAGCCATCTCACCAGCCCCGGAACATGCTTTTGAGTTGTTCCTGAAACCGAAGTAACAAACACCTAGTTCAGATCTTCTAGACTTTACATTTCCGAAGTGACCATTTTTTTTTAATTTTTCATATAAAAAAAGAAAAACTTCATTTGGAAGTTTTGAATATGAGGATATTTGGGAAATGTGGGGGGAGGGAGACCTCTGCCAAGGAATCTGCAAATAGTTGCATAACCCTCTTTTTATCTGAGCTGTTGACCTAGCCATTCATTCTATGTTTGCTGGGGTGAGCTCAGCAAGACTGGTTGCCAAGGCAACGATAATCCATGAACAGAGCTGGCTCCACTGGTGGTCAGTTACAACACGCTTTGTCCTGTGTCCTGAGACAGAAAACAAGCACCTTCAGTAAACATGACCTAATGAGTGTGGTGGCCTCCAGCTGCCTGGGAGGCACCGGAAGAGGCCTGCCAGTAGTCAGGGCCGGCTTGTGGACAGAGCTGTCACCCCACAAAGGAGTCTAGAAATAAATGTTCTCTCAGTTGATGCATGCATTTAAGACATAAAACCATCCTGTCCTCTTCAGGGGGGCCAACAAATTGTCTTTCAATTTACTGTTCTTTTCCATGTGTTGTGTAATTAAGAAGGCAGTGGATGGAGTAGCCCGGCAGGCTGGCTGAGATTCCACCTGGGCCAGGGCTGTGCTGGTCTATGCCCTTCCTCAGGGCCAGCAAACCACCCTGTTTTTTGTTTTGTTTTTAAAGAAAGAGTCTTCATTTCACTTCATTTCACTGCTTCATTCAGCAGTACCCCAGGGACAGTATAGCATGGGGACTACAGCATCCTGGGCCCAAGAGTTTCTGCAGATTCAGAGCTCAGCAGCAATTGCAACTTAACCAAGTTGTCTCTACTGTGCCTGGTGAGAGAGGGCCGAAGATGACTCCTAAAACGTTTATATTTTATAATATTGTTATTGTTCAGGACTCAGACAAATTTTGACCTTCTCTCCATTAACTTTATTAGCCTGACCTGAAATAAGGAATTCACGATCCTGAAAAAAGTATGTTGGATGTCTCTGCAAACACTTGGTCATTGTTTTCTGTAGAGAACACATGGTACTATTGATTTTATTAGCAAACCAAGTAAACCGGACTTACTCAGGCAGCACATTGAGGCCTAGTACAGAGTCTATAAGAATGAGATAGAAGGCATGTATACACCTGTTAAGGTTTTGGAGTAAGGAGGGAAAAGGAGTATTTATCTATGGCTTATTGAATGACTGTGTTTTGAGCATATTATATTCATTTAAGCCTTGAAATAACTGCCCCTACCACATCCAAGTTAAGACCTATGTAGCCACGTCCCAGAACACTAGATGGTTCAGTAAGTGGGTTAAGTCAGACAGCTGGTAAAGGACTAGAACCTGGAAAAATGGTCCCAGAACCACCTCATAACAATGGTAATATAGTGGGACTGCTGATATGTAATGGTCCCAGAAATCCACCCTTGTGAGACTCCAGTAAAAACTCCCTCCTCACTAGTATATGTTTGCCAAGGGTGGCTCATAGCACATACTGCTACAGAAATGCCCACGGAATTAGAACAAATTCCTGGTCCTACAAACAGGGAGGAAAAATCGGTCTTCTCAGTGGACTGAGGTCTCAGACAACAAGCTTAAGGTATCTTCTTAGCTAAAATACAGGTGAGGGGAGAAAGTTGGAGACTTGGGCACTGTTAGGTTGCTAAAACTTAATTGTTTATCTTTCAACTAATATCACATCTGGATACATAGAGAAAGTCCTGGGCTTCTAGACAATGTGCAGCCAGAATAAGAGAATGACCACAAAGCTCTTTCATGAGTTTTCCACAGTCCTGGCTCTAACCTAACAAAAATTGGCCAAATCTGTCTTCACATCCAGAGTCAGACTCCCTAGTATCATAACCAAGAGCTTCACTTATTTTACTCTCATTCCATCGAAGTCTACATACATTTTGTGGTCTTACTTACAGTGAGCATACTGTTGGCTAATCTTCTGTCAGGACAGCATGGTTTGGTTTGTGATGTTGGAATAGAACCCAGGGCAGAACCCAGGGCTTCCTGTGTACAAGGTTAGGACTATACCCCTGGGTGACACCCTCATCCCTGTGGGTATTTTGAACAGATGAGCAGCATGTAGAAAGGGTTAGCATACTCACACCACAGAAATGTAGCCTGACATCTGAGTAGGAGCCCTGTCACCATCCCTATCCTGACAGGACAGACAGCTTTCTCTCCTGTTAAGTCCAAAAGAGTGATGTCAGGCTACTGATTTCATTTCAAGCTTGACCTACCACAAAAGAAAAGAATAGGAAAATGGCTTGTCACGGGTCAAATGTTGCCAGCCCACTGTCCTGCAGAAATTGCCACTGCAGTGGCCTTTGGAACAAGCTATATGAGTCCCCTCAGCCATGCCTGGGGTAACAGCACTCACTGAGCGGGAGAATGCCCCTCCTCCCATCTCAAGTCTATGCTATGCTGCCATCTTCTTTGAACACTCTTCCTGGTCTACAACATCTTTCTAGAACACTGTTGTGGTTAATGATAGCACAGGCTATAGAAACAGAAAAGACATCAAACCCCTTATTTCTAAGTATGATGGTGGGCCTCAGCTCTACTTAAGCCCATATAACACCTTAGCTGGAGTCTGAGGCCCACATTCATTGGCTGTATAAGTTTATATGTGATTTTAATTAGTAATAGCTGCACATGGCCTAACCGCTTGCCTAGACTGACTTTACATAGCACCCAGAAGTGACGCCTGCCTTACATGGGTGCTTAGTAAGCACTGCTGATAAGCTTCCACTGGCACTGTCAACAGTGAGGTCTCTGGGCTTTTAGTTTCCCCCTGACCTCAGAGCAGCCCTCAGTGTGCCCCTGTTGCCAGGCTGTTCTTTCAAGGGTCCTAGGACTAGTTGCAGGCTCACATTTGACTCCCTCAGATAGTTTTATAAATCAGAGTCATGTATGCAGAGCTCAAAATTGGTTCCCACCCCCACCTCCACCCCCAGCCAGTTTTGTCCATGCAGGGGGAGGCCCATGATACATTGGGAGCCACCCACATTCGAGCTGTATTAACTGTGGTGGCCTTGATCCAGTCACATGCTAAGGAAGCACTCCCAGGGAGATGAATGTCATTACAAATCTTACCCTCAACATGAAATGCCAGTGATTGTTTATGAAATTGCTCTTCAAAGAGAAAACACTGGCAAGGGAGTGTCATTAAAATGGAACCAAAGGGAACTGCTGCAACCTTCCGCAGGATGCTTTTCTCCTTAACCCCAGACTAGGGAGACTGAAACTGCCAGTAGGAACTTCTGGCCTTCAGCCCCATCAATTACCTTAATCTCAGTTTAGGCCAGGGTAGCACAAACCATCCAATTTAAGTACTTCCAAACATTGCTATAAGAAGAAGGAAAAAAATCCTTAATCCTAACTCCACTGTCTCAACTCCAGTTCAGGACAAATTGCATTATATGTGAGTAGCATTAAAACATAAAAGACATGCTCTGCAGAGAGAGCCTTGCACAACTTTCCCCAGTAAGCAGAGTTAATCACAGGGAACAATTTCCAACCCTGGTCTGAATACTTATAACATAACAGAAAGCTCATTTAAAAGACTAAATGTCTCTTGATTTTAAAATGAGCTGTATGGGGAAAGGACAGACATTCCACATTCACAGTGGAAGGGACTCAGTACCCTAGATTTGTCTTCTTCACACCTCTCCTCCTTTCTAGAACTGGGTGGTTAATTTATCACTTTGCTCATGGGTACTGAGTAGCAGCTGGAAAGATGTGACATGCTTGTGGAAGGAACAGTGGCCCCTGTTGCAACCATATTCTTATGTAACCCAGGTGTCTCTACCTTCCTCCAGCAGCTGAATGGTAGCCACAGGCATAGTGAGCTTGAAGGTTCCAACGGTAACCTCCAGTGTTGGGCCTGGCCCCACACCTGTGTGCAATTCCAACATTGCTTACCTGTTGAAAGAAGCCTTCAATGAGAGGAGTGCCAAGCTTTCTTCTTCCTTTCCATACAATTAGGAGCTCTGGGATTCAAGCAAATGAGCAATGGACATCTGTTCATTCATTGCTTCATCTTTTGGCCAAGCACACACTGTGTGTATGTGTCCTGCACTGCCCAGATTCGAGAAAACAGTACCACAGCCAAGTGATCAAGTAAACAGAAATACTCCACTTAAGAACACAAATTCTAAAGGAAGAGAAATGCAAGTCCGTCTGGCCTCTTTAGGCTGCACAGCCAGGGCCTGGGCAAAGTAATTAGCAAGCAGTTTTTAGGTTATGACTCAAAAGCAGAAATTCCTTCAAGTTACATACTGTTTTTAGAAAGCACAATAGAAACTGCATTCAGCCTGTTTAAGTTAACTAAAGCAATCTTTGTGTTTGGGCTAAACATAGAATCATTCCCTGTGGTATTACTGACCATTGCAGCCTCTAATCAGCTAGACTGATGAAATGATGGAGTTCATGACATTGAATTACAGGAAGCGAATGAGTGGGAAAGTCATTGGATGAGTGCAAATATTAGGACCACAGCCCATAAGAGTAGGTTTCACCCATCTCCAGACTAGACCTCATGAGTACTCTAGTCACCCAAGGAAAATTACCTGTGTTAAGGTAAATTGTTATGTGTCTCTAATCTCAGCACTCAGAAGGCAGAAGCAAGACAACATGGACTTTACACAGCAAGTTCAAAGAAAACCTGAATTACATAGTGAAAATTTGTCTCAGAGAGACACAGAGACAGAGGCAGAGACAGAGACAAGAGACAGCAGTAGAAGTCGTAATGCGTTTTTGATATGCCCAGTTGTATAGCCAAGGGGAGAAGCTCACCCTTCCTTCTTCCCTCCTTCTCTCCCTCTCTCTCACAACCTATCTTTCACAAATGTTATTTTCCCCCATATCTGCTATACTTCTACCAGCAATTTCAGAGTCCTTACCAGTATTCAGAACACTCTTGGTGAGGTACTAGTTTTGAAAAACATCTTTTACAGGGCAGAGTGTGCAAAGTGGAAAATGTATGTTTAAATATAATGAAGGAGAAGTATTGCCTTTCAGTACCCCTGTTTATATTCCCCATCTTTTCAGATACTCAAACACTCAGACACACTTTCATCAAAATATATCATATATTAGGCTGGTGTGCTGGTTCTGCGGGTAGCAGCACTTGTCACACAACCCTAACAACCTGAGTTCAAGCCCCAGAACTCACAGGAAAGGACAGAACTGGTTTCTGAAAGTTATATTCTATCATTTACATATGTGCCATGACAGGTATATAGCTAAATGTGCTCTCTCTCACAACCCTAAAAATAAATACATAAAATACGTTAGGTATAAGAAAATATCAAGTATCTCATTAGATGCCAGGTACACAAAAGGAACATGGACCATCTCTGCCTGCTCAATACTTCTGGTATCACATCCCGAAGACTGCAGTAAGTAATAGAGATGGAACACGCCCTTGAGATGCTGGCCAAAAAAATCCATACTATTCTACCCTATATGATACTTAAACAACAAACACTTCCAAATTCTTGGCTTAAAGTTAGAAAGGTTTATTTCTCATTCATGCCATAGATTCACTGAGAGTTAAATGAGTAGAGGCTGAAGGTATATGTGGTGTGTGTGTGTGTGGTATGTGTATGTGTGTGTACATGTCTCTGTGTATAATATTTGTACATATGTGTGTTATGTGTGTAGTATGTGTATATGGCATGTGTATGTGTGTGTCCATATGTGTGTTTTATGTGTATATGTGTGTACATATGTGTGGTATGTGTGTATGTGTGGTGTGTATGTATGTGTACGTGTCTGTGTAGTGTGTATTCATGTGTATATTGTATGTTATGTGTGTACGTGTATGTGGTATGTGTGTGTGTTATGTGCATGATGTGTATGTGTGGTTTGTGTGTGAGTATGTGTGTACATGTGTCATATGTGTGTTTACATATGTCTATGTGTGTGCATGTGTGTGTGTGTGTGTTCCTGTTCTTACTCACCTAGACAGGAATCCAGGTTGTAAACAATCCAAATGATGAGCATTTCTGGTTTATGTGCCAGAGACAAGAGAATGCTGTGAAGGAGCTCAAATAAGCGACCAGTTCCTCTAGTCCTAAGAAGAAACATGCCTTCTGTGCTAACTTATCTCCAGCAACCCACCTACCCACAAAGGGGCTGGGAAGTGGAATTCTGCTATGTTCTCAGACAAGTCAATAACTGGAGCTATCTCATACACACAGTGACAACTCTGATAGATATCAAAAGCCAAAAGGTCTGGTCTCTGGCCTCCAGAGGTTTGCCTGCCAAGGCAAAATTTGTTACATCCACAAAAAGATGTAGCATGCTGCTTTCTCTTAGACTACAACTTTAATGATGCCTCGGGGAAGTGAAATTATTTAGTTATGTACATCATCATATTGAAACCTCCAGTTTAATTGGAAAGTATGTCTTCTGTTTGCCCTCCACTCCTTTGTGGAGTGTCTCTATGGATGAGAAGTAAGGGATGTAGATGTTCTTATCCATTCGATACAACCAAGTGTGAGGGTCAGACCCTGACCCTGTCAGCCCTTTGCACAGCCTCTGTTCTCACAGAAAAGACTATGGCTACCCTTCATCACTGCCAGCTGTGCAGGCTCTTGGAATTTAAGTGCAAAAGTGGAAGTTTCAAGGAGATATCATGCCTCTCAGAAGCTTCAGAGGAGAGCTGGCATTTATTCCAAGCAATTTTGGCACCATGAGGCCTCAATAGCCAGCAACCCAGCCAAAACATTTTTCTAATAAACAAGAATCTGGTTCATCTAGGAGGTACTCCCCAAAACATGTCCTCCACAACAGCAATCTCATATATGAATGTAGTAGCTGGGCTAGTGTTTGGTGGACTCCTACATGGATTAGCTGTTAGCAATTTAGCTAGATACGTGTCATTGGACCATAGAGGTGGTGGAAAGTGATTGTGCCAGGTTCTCCACTCCAGCAGCTGGCCTCTTTTCCCAGTGTAAGCAGAATTACTTAGTCTCTTGTTTAGGAACCAATGTTAATAGAAAGAAAACAAATGGGTTTCTATCACCATGACAAATATCTGAGACAATGAACTATTGTGGTTTGAATACGAAATGTCCCCCACATGTATCTGCATTTGGTAGCACTGTTTTGGAAGATGATGGAACCATCCATTGTGGTGTATTGCTGAAGCAGGTGAGACATAGGGCCATATCTTGAGGTTTTATAGCTGGGCCCCATTACATGTTCTTTTTTCTATTTCCTGACTGTGGATGTGGTGTGACCAACTGGCCTCCTGCTCTCACCACCATGCTTTCCCCACCATGATGGACTTCCCCCTTTTGAATTGTGAGCCAAAGTAAAATATACCTTCCTTAAACTGTTCCTTGTTGGGTATATTATCCCAAATATACATGCTAATACACAAAGAGAAAGCACTTACATGGGCTATTGTTCTTAGGCCTCTAGTGATGCCCACAGGCAATGGTGAGAAGTATATGGTATAGTCAACTGCTCACATCATAGCTGGGAGCAAACAAGAGTGAGTAAATGCTCAACAACCACAATCCCCTTCAAAGGCAAGCATTCAGTGCCCTAAGACCCTTCCTCAAGCCTCTGCCTTTCAGAAGTTTCAACATTTCCCAATACTACCACATAGACCTTTGGTTGAAATTTACACAAATGACATCAGATTTGAAAACATTTTGACTTCTAAGTGACATCAGACACGTATTTTTACATGGATTCCTCAAACACCCATAGCTGTAAGTAAAGGAGATAAACAATTTTCAGGAGGTTCAATGGGAAAGGCATAGGGTGGCCTTCACCCTACTCTACACTACGCCAACCTGACAGCATGGGTTTCGTTAGTGGTCCATACTGCCTGCCTTCCTTCATCTTGCTTTCATACTGCCGTGTGTCACTGACCAGAAATGTTTCTTCCCATTGACATCGTAATTGACAAATATGGTACTTACCTTATCTGGTTGGCATTCTGTATTATTCTGTGTGTCTGGTTACCCTGCCACTGAATGAATATACTTCAGGAGCAGTGGATCTTGAACTCCTAGGTCTCCTCTCGGGAGCAGAACTATTTAAACTCTTGAATATGTGGGTTCCTTAAGCAGAAGAGGAAGTGATATGAAAGGCTACACTGTGAAGCTCTTACAAGGACTCAATAGAAGACTACAAGCACAGCTCAGCTCTGTAAGGGTGCAGGGGCAGCCCTCAAAGCTGGGAGATTGATAGCATTGGTGGTGGGGATTTGAGATTTCTTCTTCCTTCCAAGCTTCTCTTCCCTCCGCTGGTTTCTGTGTTGTCTTACTTATGACAGCTGTTTTAGTGAAATCATCTTTTCACTAATTCAGCAATTTCCTCCTCAAGCACTGTGATCAGTTTGAAGGTCATTCTGGCCATGTCACTGCTTTCCTGAACCATTGTGGTGGTCTTGTCAAAAACACTCCTCAAAGGAATGTGTTCACACTAGTTGATTCTTCACACATATCCACAGCTAAGGAAAAAACAAAATCTTGAAAAAACTCCACCATGCCACTCCCTTGATCTGAAGAATCTCATGTATTCTGTGTGTGTACACATACCACCCATATATGATGCTGGAAAACAAAGCCAGGGCTTTGCAAGTTATAGGTGCATTAGTTACTTTTCTTGTTGCTGTGACCAGATAACTGACAGAAACTTCCTAAGGGAGGAAGGGCTCACTTTTGACCCCACAGATTGAAAGGCTGCTGTCTATCATGGCAAGGAAAGACGCTGACAGAGTGTGAGACAGCTCGTCACATTGCACCCACCATGACCAAGTGGAGAAAGATCAATGCTGGTGCTCTGCTGACTACCTCTCTTTTGTTGAGTCTGAGACCCCAGTCCCCAGGGTAGCATCACACATAATCAAGATGAGATGCCCCTTCTTAGCTAAATCTCTTGAAAACTGCTTCACAGAGCCTCCCATGGGCTCAACTCCATGGTGATTCTGAGTCTAGTCAATTTGACAAAGACAACTAGCCATCAACCACCAAGTCTGGCAACACAGAGCTTTTAAGGGCTTTGGTATTACACACATGAAGATACCTCCCTTGGGGAGTCTTCTCCTTGGAAGAGCACTTTGTGAGACTCCCTCCAACTGTTGTTTCCTAAATGTTTTTAATACATACTTGCTAGACTTGATCTAAATTTCACCATCTTTAGCGAAGGATCTCCCTAGTTTGTATTTTCATTTGTAGAATTGAACATAAAATTGATCTCTTACCAGAATGATTTTAGCCATAAGTAACAGAATCACTGATTCTGCCTATTAAACCAGTAGTGGTTACCTATGCCCTACCCAAAGTCTGCAGGGTGACTAGTACTGTTTGGAACTGGCTGAGAGACATATGGCTCTGCCCCAGCTTCTCCCTCTTTTTGCTTCCCAGTCTCCTTGAGGTGAATGGCATTGTTCCACCACACTACCCTGATATTCTGCCTTGCCACAAGACTAAAAGCAGTTGGATGCCACAATGATAGGCTAAATCCTCAGAAATAGGAAGCCACAAGAAACATTTCCTGCCTTTAAGTGATTTCCTTGGGTGTTTTTCACATTAGTCGAGAGCTAATTGATACAAGTGACAGCCTCGTTCAAGGATCCAAGTTCTGTCCATATCTGTTTCTGCCAACTTCAGCTTGTTGGCTTGATCCTCACCTCCACAGCAATGATAGTCACATGTGGCACCATTTAGTGGCCAATGTGTTGTCACAGTATCTGTTAGCTAAGCATAGTTGACCTACTTTAAAAATAAGGGAACTTAGGCTCAGCTATGCAAATGTGACCTTATATACTAGATATATACTATATATAGATACTAGAGGGAGAAAGAAAAGTTGAACCTGTGTCAACTTGGCTTACAGAGTCTATGCTCATAAATACTCAGTCCTATTCTACCCACACCTGAGAGTAAATGGCCTTAACTTACAAGGCTAGATGTAATATTTCAAGGCTAATAATTTACTCATACTTTGTAAAACTGGGACTTCTTTTGGCAAGTTTAGTCAGTCATAGTCAACACTGCTGGCACTGATAATGTGCTTTGCATGACATAAGTATACAGTAATTGTGCTTCTATGACACAAGTGTGCAATAAATGGGTTTCTTGACACGGGTCTGAAATAAATGGGCTTCTATTACACAAATCTGCAATACATATGCTTCTATGATACAGATATATGTGATTTCTTAATCTTTAATTTTGGTCCAGAATACAAATTCAGACAGTATTTTCACATAACAATTATTAGAAATCATTTTTATATATGTGTGAATATTTTTATATACACACATATATTCATGTAGACATATATGTGTACAATTCTGCTTTACTGATATATCAGTGAAGGCCAAAGAAAGTCAGAAAATTATCAAAGCATAAAGCACATAAAACACAGAGTAAACATCACAATGACCTATTTACGCTGAACTTAAAGGTTCACCTGCATTAGCATTAGCAGAAAGCATAGAGGAATGTCATGAAGACTTTCTCAGTGACACATGGAAATATCTACTACAAAAAGAGCTCACTGCAGGGCTTGTGGTACACAAAATTTCCTTCTTCACTTAGATGGTGTGACAAAGGGATTTGCATGTGGGTTCTCTGTGTTTCTTCCCTCTCAGAGTTAGGGAGCACTTCCTCCCTCCATGTTCCTATCTAGATAGGCACCAGACAGATGCCTGATCATTGAACATCCCTCCCGTAATGGGCATGCAAAAATTGTATCTTACCAGCCTGGATCATCTGACCAAGGCTGAACAGCAAACAGAGGAGTATAAATGACTCAGGTCTGGTCACAAGAGAAGGTGTCAGCATCTGTCAGACTCCTACCCATGCCATGATGCCATTGTCTTGGGGGTACAGCAGAACTACAGCCTCAAGTTACCTGGTCCTGCTATCAAGCCCTTGTATCTTTGGCTCCCATGAGCAGATTCTTGCTCTCTCTGTTCTCCTCTGAAGTACAGGAAAGTCCATATTCCATCACATTAGGAAATGTGGATACTGGCTGAGTGGCTGCATGCCACTTCCCCTGGTAGCCCTGATTTATACATCCAGGTTTCAAAGACAGCCTTCCTTTGTTCTTCGAAAATCTGGCAGCATTTCATAAAATGAAATGATTAGACAAAGGCCTCACAACTACAAAAATTGCAAGTAATCCTGGATATGTAGTTCTGCTGTTACTTCTACAGCTTAATTTCCTCTGTTGAAACTTGCTGTCAGGGGCTTTGTGCCCCCACCAAGATGAACATGGGGCTGAGTACAACAGAGCACTGTTGAGCAAGCCTGGCTCTATGTGTTTCTCATAGTTTGTGCATTCTTACAGGCTGTATGTATACTTGCAGAGACACACTCAGACATACAAGGTCATGAGGAGGATACAGGAAGACAAAAGGGGGTGTGGTGTGGCATCCCTGATGTGTGGCATCCCAGTGGCATCTCTGTGATGCCTGGTCACATTCTTGCTCCAAATGGTGTGAACGTGAGGACAATTAGAACTGTTTCCTGGGAACCTTATGTTACCTTTCTCCAAACCAGCATTTTCAGCAGAAGAGGTCAATTGTCTTTCCTTGACAAAACCTGTGTTACCTCTTCCCTCGGTAGCTCTGGGTGGCCAAAGGTGATGGGTTCCTATGAGAAGTCATAGGAGAAATCTAAGATCAGAAGGCTGGGAATGTTCTTCTTTGAGGGATGGCTAGCCTACCATCCCTCCCACACCCCTCTCTAATACTCTTTTGCCTTGTTCCGAAATCATCTGGACAAATTTAAATGGCTTCCAAAAGACTATGTGTCTTACAACACAGGAGAAAAGAACTGACAAACAACAGTACTTCTTACCTCCTGGCTCTTCAGCCTCATTGGAATTCTTCCTCTGTATCTAAAACAGGAGAGTGATTATTGGTTTTCATAACCTTGATAGTGTGCTAGGAAGGAAGACCCTGTTTAGTGGAAGCATTTTTGATTCTGCTGCACACCTTTGTTCTCTGCTGTGTAACCCAGTGGCTAAGCTGTTGCACCTGAGCTTTGCAAAGCTCATGCATTTGTTATCCAGCAAGGCAACTGTTCTAGATGAAATATCAAAACAAAAGTTGCAAGGTCTGTACTCCTTTCCTTCTTTTCTCTCTTCCTTCTTTCCTTCTTTTCTTCCTTCCTTTCTCCCTTCCTTCTTCCCTTCCTTCCCATCTGTTGCAGGATATTTAATCACACTGTTATTTGTTACAAAAACCTGGTTTTAGTTGGGGTGTGGCTCAGCCTTAGCACACACCTTTAATTTGAGAGCTTTCTGCATGAATACTGTAAACAGGATTAAATAAACTTAACCATAGGTCAAGAGGCAGAGCAAACAGACTCAGGTGAGATCGCCATTTTCTCTCTAAAGCAGTTCCACTCAGGAGAGCACAGGACACAGAAGCAACAGAGCTTCTGGGAAAGGGTCCTATGGACCTACATCTGCAGCCAGGAGGTGGGGCTGTTCTGCAGCCCTCTGTGCACTGGTCTTGCCAGGAGAGTGATGGTCTCCCAGGAGTGCTGACACAGGCCTACAGACTCACAGGAGGAACAAGCTCCAGCCAGAAACAGCTAGAAGATATAACACCAGAGGATACCAGGTATCAAAAGGCAAATGCAAGAAGCTTACCAACAGATACCAACAGGTTCTGCTTGGCACCATCAGAACCCAGTTCTCCCAGCACAGCAAGCCTTGGATACCCCAACACACCTGAAAAGCATGATTCAGATTTAAAATCATATCTCATGACACTGGTAGAGGATTTTAAGAAGTACATTAATAACTCCCTTAAAAAACTACAAGAGAACACAGCTAAAGAGGTATAAGTCCTTAAAGAGGAAACACAAAAATCCTTTTAAAGAATTACAGGGGAACACAGGTAAACAGGGAGAATCCCAAATCTAATAACAAAAGTAACAGGAAGCAACAATTACTTTTCCTTAATATTTCTTAATACAACGATTCAATTCCCAGATAAAAAGACACAGACTAACAGACTGGATATGTAAACAGGACCCAACATTTTGCTGCATACAAGAAACCCACCTCAGGGAAAAAGACAGATGCTACCTCAGAGTGAAAGGCTGGAAAACAATTTTCCAAGCAAATGATCCCAAGAAAAAAGCTGGAGTAGCCATTCTAATATGGAATAAAATCAACTTTCAACCTAAAGTTATTAAAAAAGATAAGGAGGGGCACTTCATACTTGTCAAAGGTAAAATTTACCAAGATAAACTCTCAATTCTGAACATCTATGCTCCAAAAGCAAGGGCATCCACATTCATTAAAGAAACTTTAGTAAAGCTCAAAGGACATATTGCACCACACACAATAATATTGGGAGACTTTAACACCCCACTCTTATCAATGGACAGATCCTGGAAACAGAAACTAAACAGAGACACAGTGAACTAACAGAAGTTATGAAAGAAATGGATTTAACAGATATCTACAGAACATTTTATCCTAAAACAAAAGGATATACCTTCTTCTCAGCACCTCATGGTACCTTCTCAAAAACTGACCATATAATCTGTCACAAAACAGGCCTCAACAGATACAAAAATATTGAAATAATCCCATGAATTCTATCAGATCACCACCGTATAAGGTTGATTTTCAATAACAAAATAAATAATAGAAATCCCACATAAACATGGAAGCTGAACAACACTCTCCTCAATGAAAATGTTGTTAATGAAGAAGTTAAAGACTTTTTAGAGTTTGAGGAAAATGAAGTCACAACATACCCAAACTTATGGAACACAATGAAAGCAGTCCTATGATGAAAACTGATTGCTCTGAATGCCTCCAAAAAGAAACTGGAGAGAGCATACACTGGCAGCTTGACAGCACACCTAAAAGCTCTAGAACAAAAGGAAGCAAATTCACACAAGAAGAGCAGCTATAAGGAAATAATCAAACTCAGCGCTGAAATCAACCAAGTGGATACAAAAAGAACTATACAGAGAAAGAAGTATACTGAGAATCAACCAAACCAGGAGCTGGTTCTTTGAGAAAATCAACAAGATAGATAAACTCTTAGCCAGACAAATTTGAGGACACAGGGACAGTATTCTAATGAACAAAATCAGAATGAAAATGGAGATATAACAACAGAATCTGAGGAAATGCAGAAGATCCTCAAATCCTACTACAAAAGGCTATACTCAACAAAACTGGAAAACCTGGATGAAATGGAAAATTTTTTAGACAGATACCAGGTACCAAGGTTAAATCAGGATCTAGACAGTCCCATATCCATTAAAGAAATAGAAGGAGTCATTAATAGTCTCCCAACCAAAAACAGCCCAAGAACAAATGGGTTTTGTGCAGAGTTCTATCAGACCTTCACAGAAGACCTAATTTCAATACTCTTCAAATTATTCCACAAAATATAATCAGAAGGTACTCTACCAAATTCATTCTATGAAGCCACAATTATTCTGATACCAAATGATCCCAAGAAAAAAGCTGGAGTAGCCATTCTAATATGAAATAAAATCAACCTTCAACCTAAAGTTATTTTTAAAAAAAGATAAGGAGGGGCACAACACACAGACACAACAAAGAAAGAGAACTTCAGACCAATTTCTCTTCTGAATATAAGTGCAAAAATACTCAATAAAATTCTTGTAAACTGAATCAAAGAGCACGTCAAAACGATCATCCATCATGATAAGTACACATCATCCCAGGGTTGCAGGGATGGTTCAATATACATAATCCACTATATAAACAAATTCAAAAACAAAATCCACATGGTCATCTCATTAGATGCTGAGAAAGCATTTGACAAAATCCAACACACTTTCATGATAAAAGGCTTGGAAAAATCAGGAATTCAAGGCCCATACCTAAAAATAATAAAAACAATATGCAGCAAACGAGTAGCTAAGACCAAACTAAATGGAGAGGAACTTGAAGCAGTCCCACTAAAATCAGGGACTAGACAAGGCTGCCCACTCTCTCCCTACCTATTCAATATAGTACTTGAAGTCCTAGCCAGAACAATTAGACAGCAAAAGAAGATAAAAGGGATACAAATTGGAAAGGAAGAAGTCAAAATACAACTATATGCATATGATATGACAGTGTACATAAGTGACTCCAAAAATTCCACCAGAGAACTCCTAAACCTGATAAACAACTTCAGTGAAGGATCTGGATATAAAATTAACTCAAACAAGTCAATGGCCTTTCTCTACACAAAGGATAAACAGACTGAGAAACTAATTAGGGAAGCAACACCTTTCACAATAGTAACAAATAATATAAAATACCTTGGTGTGACTAACTAAGGAAGTGAAAGATCTGTTTGATAAGAACTTCAAGTTTCTGAAGAAAGAAATTGAAGAAGATCTCAGAAAATGGAAAGATCTCCCATGCTCATGGATTGGCCGGACAATGCAATTCCCATCAAAATTCCAACTCAATTCTTCACCAAGTTAGAAAGGGCAATTTGCAAATTCATCTGGCATAACAAAAAACCTAGGATATCAAAAACTATTCTCAACAATAAAAGAACCTCTGGTGGAATCACCATGTCTAACCTCAAGCTGTACTACAGAACAATTGTGAAAAAAAAAAAACAACCCACTGCATGGTACTGGTACAGCAACAGACTGGTAGATCAATGGAATAGAACTGAAGACCCAGTAATGAATCCACGTATCTATGGTAACTTGATCTTTGACAAAGGAGCTAAAACCATCCAGTCGGAAAAGACAACGGCTCAACTGGCAGTTATCATGTAGAAGAATGCAAACTGATCCATTCTTATCTCCTTATAAAAAGCTCAAGTCTAAGTAGATCAAGGAACTCCACATAAGACCAGAGACACTGAAACTTATAGAGGAGAAAGTAAGGAAGAGCCTTGAAGTTAATGGGCACAGGCGAAAAATTCCTGCAGAAAACAGCAATGGCTTGTGCTGTAAGATCAAGAATGGACAAATGGAACCTCAAAAACTTGCAAGGCTTCTGTAAGGCAAAGGACATGCTCAATAAGACAAAAAGGCCACTAACAGATTGGCAAAAGAACTTTATCAATCTTAAATATGATAGGGATCTAATATCCAATATATGCAAAGAACTCAACAAGCTAGACTCCAGAAAACCAAATAACCCTATTAAAAATATGGGGTACAGAGCTAAACAACTGAGAAAACTGAGAACACTCCAATGGCTGAGAAGCACCAAAAAAACAAACAAAAAAAAATGTTCAACATCCTTAATCATCAGGGAAATGCAAATCAAAACAACCCTGAGATTCCACCTCACACCAGTCAGAATGTGTAAGATCAAAAATTCAGGTGTCAGCAGATGCTGGTGAGGATGTGGAGAAAGAGGAACACTCCTCCATTGTTGGTGGGATTGCAAGCTGGTACAACCACTCTGGAAACCAGTCTTGCCATTCCTCAGAAAACTGGACATAGTCCTACCAGAAGATCCAGCAATACCACTCCTGGGCATATAACCAGAAGTTGCCCAAACATGTAATAAGGACACATGCTCCACCATGTTCATAGCAGCCTTATTTATAATAGCCAGAAGCTGGAAAGAAACCAGCTATCCCTCAACATACGGAATGGATACAGAAAATATGGTACATTTACACAATGGAGTGCTACTCAGCAATTAAAAACAATGAATTTATGAAATTCTTAGACAATTAGATGGATCTGAAGGATATCATCCTGAGTGAGGTAACCCATTCACAAAAGAATACACATGTTATGCACTCACTGATAAGTGGATATTACCCCAGAATCTCAGAATACCCAAAATACAACTTGCAAAACACATGAAACTCAAGAAGAAGGAAGCTCAAAGTGTGGACACTTTGATTCTTCTTAGAAGAGGGAACAAAATACCCATGGAAGGAGTTTCAGAGACAATTTTAGAGCAGAGACTGAAGGAATGACCATCCAGAGATTGTCCCACCCAGGGATTCATTCCATAAACAAACACCCAACCCAGACACTATCGCAGATGCCAACAAGAGCTTGCTGACAGGAGACTGATATAGCTGTCTCCTGAGAGACTCTGCCAGTGCCCACAGTCATCCATTAAACGGAACACAGGGTCCCCAATGAATGAGGTAGAGAAAGTACCCAAGGATCTGAAGGGTTTTGCAGCCCCATAAGAGGAACAACAAAATGAACTAACCAGTACCCCCAGAGCTCTCCGAGATTAAACCACCAATCAAAGAAAACCCATGGTGGGACTCCTGGCTCCAACTGCATATATAGCAGAGGATGGCCTGGTTGGTCATCAATGGGAGGAGAGGCCCTTGGTCCTGAGAAGGTTCTATGCCCTAGTGTAGACAAATGCCAGGTCCAGGAAGCAGGAGTAGGTGGGTTGGTGAGCAGGGTGAAGGGGGAGGGGATGGGAGATAGGGGATTTTCTGAGGGGAAACTAGGAAAGGGGATAACATTTGAAATGTAAATAAAGAAAATATCTAACAAAAATAAAAGGGGCAGATAAGCAACCAGTTGACAGGAAGTGAGCATAAGGTTATTAAGAAAGAAAAAAAAAACAAACAAGAGGGAGTCAGGAAGATAGAAAGATGCACAGGAAATAGAAGGGAGTGACATTCAGTTTGAAAGAAGTGATTTGAGAGGGGAGCATCATTCAGTGATGCCTAGGAGAGAGGTCAGCTGGTCTGCTGGGTGCTTTCTCTGCCTGTCTGAGTTTATAGGTTTTCACTCCAGCATCTGGTTCCCGAGTCTTCACTGGTAAAATTGTGCAATTGAGATTTTGTCTAAAAGGAAAAAACCATCTATCTGTTCCCTCCAGCTGTGTGCTTCCCTCCAGCAGCTCTACTATTTCCATCACAATGAGCTTGAGAACACCTGATGGATGATATCCACCCATATCCTAGCCTCCTGGGGTCATTTTCCCAGGCCAAATCCACCAGTTCTAGCTGAGCAGTGTACATTCCTTAGGGGTCAGAATCTCACCCCAGGGTTCCTTCTTAAACAAAGGTGTTGCCATTGCTTTAGATCCTTGTCTTGTTGTCCTTTGTGATTAGATTCAGTGACTGCTGGGGCATTAACTACTCCTAGGATACTTTCCTGTACACAGTACCATTTCAGTTCATTTTCTTAGTCAGCAGGCCCCTGTAATAAATTCTCCCTGTTAAAATCACTGCTGTGGCTTCTGTCTCATGCCTGGACTCTGACCTGTCAGTCAAACCTGAGGGCTCTAGCGCAAAAGTAGTCAATTGCTTTGTGTAGTAAAAGGGAAAAAAATGAGCTCTCCTATGCACAGAGGGAGACATGAGGTGGAGCCATTGAGGTTGGGAAGGATCTAGCAGCCTAGAGAGGACGTGGGCAGAGGACCAGAAACAGGGAGCACTTCTAGATCTTTCCTGCTTACTATCCTTCCTCGTCTTTCCTTCCCAACCTTTGATTCTACTCCATGAATAGGTAGTATACTGGCTGGTTTTGTGTGTCAACTTGACACAGGCTGGAATTATCACCAAGAAAGGAGCTTCCGTTGGGGAAATGCCTCCATGAGATCCAGCTGCAAGGCATTTTCTGTTAGTGATCAAGGGGGAAGGGCCTCTTGTGGGTGGGACCATCCCTGGGCTGGTAGTCTTGGGATCTATAAGAGAGCAGGGTGAGCAAGCCAGAGGAAGCAAGCCAGTAATGAACATCCCTCCATGGCCTCTGCATCAGCCCCTGCTTCCTGACCTGCTTGAGTTCCAGTCTTGACATCCTTTGGTGACTAACAGCAATGCGGAAAGTGTAAGCTGAATAAACCCTTTCCTCCCCAACTTGCTTCTTGGTCATGATGTTTGTGCAGTAATAGAAACTCTGACTAAGACAGGTGGGGTGAGAGGAGTCCTGGGACTTAATGCCACTTGAAAGGACCATTTTAAAGCTTAGAGAGTGCCAGGAAGCCAAGTTGCTTGTTAATTTTTATGCTTCTAGAACCGATAAAAATAGCCATTAAAGAAATTCTAATTGAGGTTTTGATGAGAAAATGGGTTTGCAGTTGGCAAAGTCTTCAAAGCATCCACTGACCAAGAATTCCTAGAAATCTCTGAATTTTTCTACTAATTAATTTTTTTTCTCATTTCTTTGTTTGGGCAAAAGAGAACACAACTACAAAGATAACTATTACCAATGGATCATGTCATGTGAGAATGTTATTTCTGGTATTGGAGATAAAAGATTGCTTTAAAAAGCAAGATTAAAGGAAGCCAAAGAAGGGAGAAATGGGCCATGGATGTCGTGGGACTTTGATGGAGGTGCAGGCTGCCCAGGGTGGGTGGCATGGCTTAGTCTTCCTTATCTAACACTGGTGTTTATGAGATCATGGCAGACACTCTGGCTTGCTACTCCTAAGCAAAGCAGGAAAAGATTTATAGAAATCAAAACTCATCCTAATGGTAAAGCAACATCAAGAGGCAGCACTGTTTCTGTAAACAAATTAGCAATCAAGATGCATTTTTCTTCCTCCATGTTTAGAATTACGTTTTCATTTCCTTTGAGTTAATAAAGAACTTTGAAGCAAGCAGACATTTCCTAACTTCTTTGAAGCCTGGGTCCATGATGGGGGTAATAACATCCAGCATCCAACCAGACATAGCCAATGTTCCTTTGTGCCACACATTGTTCCAAGGATTTCACATACATTATCTCTGATTTAGGCCTTGCATGACCACAGTGGCCTGGGTATTATCCACATTACACAAATAAGGAAATAGTTGAGGGTAGAAGTGAAAGAGCCCTGAAAGGGTTCCTTGTTGCCAACAAGCATATCCAGCATCTAGGCCAGCTGTGACAGATTGTGTTGTCCACTATCAGATAAAAATATCTTTCCGGTTGCAAAATTATAGAACCAGACACATTTCAAACAATTCACTCTTGCATTTCACTTTGGAAACAGAAAGCTGTGATGATTAACTGTCTTGTTTATGTGTTGCAAATAAGTACAGAAATTTAACACTCATAACTGTGCACTTGATGCTGGGGAATGAAAGACTGGTAGACTCCCTCAGAAGTCCCCACCCCACAAAACAATGGTGCTTGGACTAGAGTCTGTGTCATCATCAGCTTATCAACTGACAATATTGAGTTTCTGTTCATAATAAAAAACAGCTTGTTACAATAATTCAGAATGTGAGTAGACTTGCACATGCCACTAAACAAGTCTGCTTGATGCCAGAACCCAGAATACAGGTATAACAGTGAGCAACATAGAAATTTCCACAGGACAAAGATGCTTCGCCATATACAAGTGATGCAGGTGTGTGTTGGTGATTTCTCAATGAATGGTTGTAAAACACCTTTCAAAATATGTATATGCTCATATATATTCTTCCTATTGCCTTTTCCTTCCTTCCTGTCTAGAAACAAAACCAAACACTATCTCAAAGCCATAGGTGTGGAAAGTTAGGTAACCTGGGATAGAAAAAAGAGACTTGGTGGTCCAGGGTGGGCTGTCAGACTTTTAAGTGGTGAGGGTCTATCTGTGCACATGTGTAAGAAGCCAGAACTGGGGTGAGGTAAAATTATCTGAATAGAAAACAGACAAAGAAACAGATAGACAGAAAAACTGAGAAAGAAGATGAAATGTGTTGACTCAGATTTAGCAAAATTAGATCTAGAAATGTATTTGAAGGAGGTAAATTAGGAAGAGGGGAGCTCTTAATGAGCATTCTTGCATGCAAATCTGCAAATCAGATCATCATGCTATAGCAAACATTTGGAAACAATTCAAATGACCAACCAAAAGACACATGGCTAAAGAATTGAAAAGTTTCATGACTAACAGTAAAAACTTCTTTTCTTTTTTTTTGTTTTTTTTTAATTTCATGTCATTTTTTAAATTTATTCATTTGCTTGTTTTTAAAGTATCTTTTTTTGCTTTATTTTCATTGCTTTATTTTTATTTCTATTCTTTTTTTTTAATTACGTATCTTCATCAATTACATTTCCAATGCTAGCCCAAAAGTCCCCTATGAACTCGCCCCCACTCCCCTTACCCACACATTCCCACTTTTTGGCCCTGGCATTCCCTTGTACTGGGGCATATTAAGTTTGCGTGTCCAATGGGCCTCTCTTTCCAGTGATGGCCGACAAGGCCATCTTTTGATACATATGCAGCTAGAGTCAACAGCTCCAGGGTACTGGTTAGTTCATAATGTTGTTGCACCTACAGGGTTGCAGATGTCTTTAGCTCCTTGGGTATTTTCTCTAGCTCCTCCATTGGGGGCCCTGTGATCCATCCAATAGCTGACTGTGAGCATCCACTTATGTGTTTGGTAGGCCCCGGCCTAGTCTCACAAGAGACAGCTATATCAGGGTCCTTTCAGCAAAATGTTGCTAGTGTATGCAATGGTGTCATCGTTTGGAGGCTAATTATGGGATGGATCCCTGGATATGGCAGACTATAGATGGTCCATCCACTTGTCTCAGCTCCAAACTTTGTCTCTGTAACTCCTTCCATGGGTGATTGTTTCCAATTCTAAGAAGGGGCAATGTGTCCACACTTTGGTCTTCATTCTTCTTCAGTTTCATGTGTTTTACAAATTGTCTCTTATATCTCAGGTATACTAAGTTTCTGGGCTAATATCCACTTATCAGTGAGTACATATCATTTGAGTTCTTTTGTGATTGTGTTGCCTCACTCAGGATGATGCCCTCCAGGTCCAACCATTTCCCTAGGAATTTCATAAATTCATTCCTTTTAATAGCTGAGTGGTACTCCATTGTGTAAATGTACCACATTTTTTGTATCCATTCCTCTGTTGAGGGGCATCTGGGTTCTTTCCAGCTTCTGGCTATTATAAATAAGGCTGCTATGAACATAGTAGAGCATGTGCCCTTCTTACCGGTTGGGACATCTTCTGGATATATGCCCAGGAGAGGTATTTCGGGATCCTCCGGTAGTACTATGTCCAATTTTCTGAGGAACCACCAGACTGATTTCCAGAGTGGTTGTACAAGCTTGCAATCCCACCAACAATGAAGGATTATTCCTTTTTCTCCACATCCTCGCCAGCATCTGCTGTCACCTGAATTTTTGATCTTAGCCATACTAACTGGTGTGAGATGGAATCTCAGGGTTGTTTTGATTTGCAATTCTCTGATGATTAAGAATGCTGAGCATTTTTTCAGGGGCTTCTCAGCCATTCTTTATTCCTCAGGTGAGAATTCTTTGTTTAGCTCTGAACCCCATTTTTTAATGGGGTTATTTGATTTTCTGGTGTGGGGAGCGGGTATGGCGGCAGTCCCAAAGGCACCAGGGACTGCAGCTAAGTCATATGACTTGCATCTGACTTCCTCATATAGGACACAAACATCTTGAGTGCTGCGCAGGTGTACCAGGATACAGGTGAATCCAATTTGGTGGAGATTTGCCCCTGCTGCCCTGATTAGCTGAAGCTGCATGCCTGGTGAGGTGGCATGGCCTGCTGTGCGTGGATGGGAACTGAGAGTATAAAAGAGTGAGAGGCCCAGGGTTCGGGGGAGATATAAACAAGGGAGATATAAACAAGGGAGATATAAACAAGGGAGATATAAACAGGGGAGATATAAACAGGGGAGATATAAACAAGGGAGATATAAAGAAAGAAGAAACAGGACTGAATAAACGTGTGCAGAAGGAACCTGTTGCAGCATCGTTCTTCCTGGCTAGTTGAGCACCAGCAACAAGTGGTGCCGAAACCCGGGACAAGAAACATCTTCAGGCATGAGTGAAGACCCCCTGCTACAGGGAGGATTCAGAACTGCATCACAGGGAAGGAGCGGTTAATAAAGGTTCCCGTAAAACAGACTGTTGAGAAGGATCCAGCGTGGATTCAGAACTATTCAGCTGGGGAACGGTATTGATGAAGAGAAAGAAGAAAGATGAAGACTGAATAAACTGCTGTTAGAAGGACTGGTGGTCGCGTCGTTCTTGCTGGTTGAGAGTGGGCGCGACAATTGGTGGCCCGTACGGGGAACCGACTCCCCCACCGAGTTCAGAACTTTCAGCAGTCAGTGGTTGCCGGCAGGGTAAGTTCACGGTGAGTGAAACTTGGGACCCCAGGAGTTTGGGAAGGACCTCGGATAAAATAGAGGTGAGCATAAAGTTACCAGGAAGTAGGCACAAAGTAACCCAGGAGTTTGGGAAGGACCTCGGATAAAATAGAGGCGAATATAAAGTTGCCAGGAAGTAGGTTTAGGGATAAGTTAAGGTTCCCAGTTTCGGGACAGATTAAGGAACTATGATAAACTCAGTGTAGTGATCAATAGATCCTCGCTGTGTAGTTATGCTTTTTTCTCCCATTGACCCTTTGTGGGTAGGTCTGATAGTTTTGGTCTTGTTTGTTCTGATATATGGATTCTGTTACTGTTTGAATGGAGAGGCAGTCAAGACAGGTCAGAAAATCCTTATAGAGCAACAAGAAAGTATGTTGGAAAAGAAGGGCTTAAAAAGAAAAAGGAAAAAGAAAGGAGACACAGTGTTATCAGGTGAACAGAAAGGACAAAATAAAAGAGTTGAGGCAGAGGAGGAAGGCGAATTAGCTTTTGCTCCCCCTCCCTATGCCTCCTCGTCAGCCATCTATGGGCAGACCTTCTGTCCGGAGGTCTGGAAAGAGGATAGATTCTCCTTGCTGGAATGTCCTATTTTCACTGATCAAGCTAAATTTGCATGGGATAGAGATATGCTGCTTGATCAAGGTAGATTTGCACAACAACAGTCAGGATATCCAGTGCAGGTGTTTAAGCAGGTAAATCAGATTGCCATAAGGGCACGGAAATCATTGCCCAACAGAGGGAAGCTAGTGAAAACTTGACTTTCATATTGACTTCCCAGATGAACACACAGGTGATTGAGGTTATGGTCTCATTACCACGAGGTATTGTGTCCATCTCCCCTGGGGATCGACAGGATCAGGTGTTGACGTGGGCGAGAGGGTCTGTTTGTGTGTTTCCACAGGACCAGACGGAACCTCTTTGGGTGCTGGAGAGATTGGTGAGACGCTGCAAGAATGAGGATCCTGATCCAGTTGCCCCTGTGGATGTGGTGGATGATCCCACAAGCACAAATGATGGAGCCGAGATGGGAGATCCTTTCGGTATTCCAGAAGCCGATACCAGCTCGACATGACGTTCAAATTTTTCTATGCCTTTTTGATCCCTGAATTCCCCTTAAAGATATAGCCCCTCTGGCCATCTATCCCTTGCTTTAGGGAAGATGAGCGGGGATGAGAGCCCTGGGATGTATGCTTGTTATAGTGTGTGTGTTTTTTGTGTTTGGCACATGTCTTAGGTGCAGAGTGTGCTGCCCACACTTTCGCCATGGTAGCGTAGGCTTTTGCTGCAGTGGAGGCGGGACAATCTCCTCAGATTCGGTTTGCCGCTCTAAAAGAAATTATGCTGCGTTATGCCGTGGGGTGTGAGGCTAAGCACTGCACAGAGGATAGCTGCTGTTGGCATCCTGTGGAAGGCATGTCTGATTGCATGAAGGTTCAGTGTCCTAGTTCCCTTCCCCCAGGAAAAACAACACGGGAGCTGGCCAAGACCTCTCTGGGTGATGAGCCTAAGGGATGGTTTTGTGTAGGGCCCCTATGCTTGCACACTGGGGATCAGACCTCTACCTTCACCCATGAGGCTTGCTTGCAGCAATTAAGATCTGGCCATAGGTTAATTAACATCCTGGCCTTTTGATGCACCTGCCGCAAGCAAAACACAATCTCCCCAGGAGTGGCTTGGCATGATTGAGAGGTAGTCAGTGATAAGACTCCCTGGGCATGTCACCAACCTAAGACAGGGATCAAACCAATGCTGTTTGTCTCCCAAAGACAGGTAAGGGGCATGGTTGCGAGGGGCTATCTACAGACATTCTCTCTGCCAAAAAAGAAAAAAGGGGGAATTGTGGGGAGTGGGTATGGCGGCAGTCCCAAAGGCGCCAGGGACTGCAGCTAAGTCATATGACTTGCATCTGACTTCCTCATATAGGACACAAACATCTTGAGTGCTGCGCAGGTGTACCAGGATACAGGTGAATCCAATTTGGTGGAGATTTGCCCCTGCTGCCCTGATTAGCTGAAGCTGCATGCCTGGTGAGGTGGCGTGGCCTGCTGTGCGTGGATGGGAACTGAGAGTATAAAAGAGTGAGAGGCCCAGGGTTCGGGGGAGATATAAACAAGGGAGATATAAACAAGGGAGATATAAACAAGGGAGATATAAACAGGGGAGATATAAACAGGGGAGATATAAACAAGGGAGATATAAAGAAAGAAGAAACAGGACTGAATAAACGTGTGCAGAAGAATCCTGTTGCAGCATCGTTCTTCCTGGCGAGTTGGGGGCGCGCTCGAGATTCTGGAGTCCACCTTCTTGAGTTCTTCAAATAAATTGGATATTAGTCCCTTATCTGATTTAGGATAGGTAAAGATCCTTTCCCAATCTGATGGTGGCCTTTTTGTCTTATTGACGGTGTCTTTTGCCTTGCAGAAGCTTTGCAGTTTCATAAGGTCCCATTTGTCAATTCTCAATCTTACAGCACAAAAAATTCAGGAATTTTTTCCCCTGTGCCCATATCTTCGAGGCTTTTCCCCACTTTCTCCTCTATAAGTTTCAGTGTCTCTGGTTTTATGTGGATTTCCTTGATCCACTTGGATTTCACCTTACTACAAGGAGATAGGAATGGATCAATTCGCATTCTTCTACATGATAACCACCAGTTGTGCCAGCACCATTTGTTGTAAATGCTGTCTTTCTTGCCCTGAATGGTTTTAGCTCCCTTGTCGAAGATCAAGTGACCATAGGTGTGTGGGTTCATTTCTGGGTCTTCAATTTTATTCCATTGGTCTACTTGTCTGTCCCTATACTAGTACCATACAGTTTTTAATCACAATTTTCCTGTAGTACAGATTTACGTCAGGCATGGTGATTCCACCGGAGGTTCTTTTATCCTTGAGAAGACTTTTTGCTTTCCTAGGTTTTTTGTTATTTCAGGTGAATTTGCAGATTCCTCTTTCTAATTCGTTGAAGAATTGAGTTGGAATTTTGATGGGGATTGCATTGAATCTGTAGATTGCTTTTGGCAAGATAGCCATTTTTACAATGTTGATCCTGCCAAACCATGAGCATGAGAGATCTTTCCAACTTCTAAGATCTTCTTTATTTTCTTTCTTCAGAGACTTGAAGTTCTTATCATACAGATCTTTGACTTCCTTAATTAGAGTCACGCCAAGATATTTTATATTATTTGTGACTATTGAAAAGGGTGTTGTTTCCCTAATTTCTTTCTCAGCCTGTTTATTCTTTGTGTAGAGAAAGGCCATTGACTTGTTTGAGTTAATTTTATATCCAGCTACTTCACCGAAGCTGTTTATCAGGTTTAGGAGTTCTCTGGTGGAATTTTTAGGGCCACTTATATATACTATTATATCATCTGCAAAAAGTGATATTTTGACTTCATCTTTTTCAATTTGTATCCCCTTGATCTCCTTTTGTTGTCTAATTGCTCTGGCTAGGATTTCAAGTACTATGTTGAAGAGGTAGGGAGAAAGTGGGCATTCTTGTCTAGTCCCTGATTTTAGTGGGATTGCTTCCAGCTTCTCACCATTTACTTTGATGTTGGCTACTGGTTTGCTGTAGATTGCTTTTATCATGTTTAGCTATGGGCCTTGAATTCCTGATCTTTCTAAGACATTTATCATGAATGGTGTTGGATCTTGTCAAATGCTTTCTCCGCCTCTAACGAGATGATCATGTGGTTTTTGTCTTTGAGTTTGTTTATATAATGTATTACATCGATGGATTTCTGTATATTAAACCATTCCTGCATCCCTGGAATTAAACCTACTTGGTCAGGATGGTCAGGATTGCTTTAATGTGTTCTTGGATTCGGTTAGCGAGAATTTTATTGAGTATTTTTGCATCTATATTCATAAGGGAAACTGGTCTGAAGTTCTCTATCTTTGTTGGATCTTTCTGTGGTTTAGGTATCAGAGTAATTGTGGCTTCATAGAATGAGTTGGGTAGAGTACCTTCTACTTCTATTGTGTGGAATAGTTTGTACAGAACTGGAATTAGATTTTCTTTGAAGGTCTGATAGAACTCTGCACTAAACTCATCTGGTCCTGGGCTTTTTTTGCCTGGGAGACTCTTAATGACTGCTTCTATTTCTTTAGGGGCTATGGGATTGTTTAGATCGTTAACTTGATCTTGATTTAACTTTGGTACCTGGTATCTGTCTAGAAATTTGTCCATTTTGTCCAGGTTTTCCAGTTTTGTTGAGTATAGCCTTCTTTAGAAGGATCTGATGGTGTTTTGGATTTCTTCAGGATCTGTTGTTATGTCTCCCTTTTCATTTCTGATTTTGTTAATTAGGATGCTGTCTCTGTGCCCCCTAGTGAGTCTAGCTAAGGGTTTATCTATCTTGTTGATTTTCTCAAAGAACCAACTCCTCGTTTGGTTAATTCTTTGAATAGTTCTTCTTGTTTCCACTTGGTTGATTTCACCCCTGAGTTTGATTATTTCCTGCCGTCTACTCCTCTTGGGTGAATTTGCTTCCTTTTTTTCTAGGGCTTTTAGATGTGTTGTCAAGCTGCTAGTATGTGCTCTCTCCCGTTTCTTCTTGGAGGCACTCAGAGCTATGAGTTTCCCTCTTAGAAATGCTTTCATTGTGTCCCATAGGTTTGGGTACGTTGTGGCTTCATTTTCATTAAACTCTAAAAAGTCTTTAACATACAGAATCCAGTGTGGCAACTGAGGCAGACACCAGGCTGGGTGTATCTGCAGGCCAAGACCACCAAAGACTCTTGGCAAAGTTAGGGACTAAGAAAAAGGCCTGAAAGGGCTTATCTCCACATCCCCTCCTCCAAAGAGAGGTTGGCCTTGCCTAAACTCTCACTTCAGGTATTTTTTCAACCACTATAGCAAAATACCTGAGATGATCAACTTCTGAAGAGAAAAGGTTTCTTGTGCTTCATAGTGTTAGGGAGTCAGGGGTTTCTGTCAGTGTACCATCAGCCCAGTGGTTCAGGGCCTATGCTGAGGCAAAATGTTATGGTAGGGACACATTAGGCCTAAGCTGCCCACCTCATAGTAGCCAAGAAGCACAGCAGAGAGACACGAAGAGGCTGTAGTCAGCAATAGCCTTACCAGCTCCCAGGAGCACAATGGACTAGACGTTCAGCCCAGGGCTTTGTTGACATTTCCTGTCCGAGTTAAATCACTTCTAGAAACATGATGAATCTAATACTCTGTTTGAAGCCTGCACATGCATGCAAACGCAACCACACACACACACACACACACACACACACCCTGCAGTAATTTGTTTATAAAAAAATATCAGACTGCCCGTAATGGATGTAAACTAGAAATAGCAAACTATTCATGCTCTAAAAAAACACTTAAAGTATGTGATAGATAGTCTTGTGGAGGAAACCTATACAGCTGTGAAAACAAATGAACTAAAGTTGTACTCAGTACAGAGGACACCTAGTGACTCTCATTCTGTCAGTACCACATATGGCCATTCCCACCTACCTCTAATCTCTACCAAAATTCAAGGAAGGCATGCTAGCTTGGAGAGAGAGAGAGACCCATATTAGACAGAATAAAACAGCCTGAGCTACCAGCTGTAGTCTTTCAGTCTCCTGGTTCTACAGCTCAGAACAAAGCACGTCCTCTCCAAAGTGCCACCAACCAGATAAACGATACTCTTTGGGAGTCTGGGACAGTAAACTTAACTCATGGCTTTTTCCATTGTTCTATCCTCCCTTTATCTAATTAATCCACATCTATCCTTGATCTCCAAAACATAAAAGCAGTGTGACTGCGTGCTACTTGTCTAACTGATGAGGGAATGGGATGCAGAGAGATAGTCACCATCTGATGTACACTGCCTGCTCCTGATGACAAGTCCTATGCTTGGCAATGGCATTGGTCTCCTGTAGCCTGCTAACCAGGAAGCAGACGATCAGCAATGAACAGTGGATGCTTTCTTGTAGATACTGTTTTCCCTTCCTGAGGAAATTCCACACAGCCAATTCAGCTCAGAGAGAGTGACTGAGTTTATAAGCTACATGCTCAGGCCCACAACCCATGTGTGAATGGCATCTGTACTCTGCCTCAGCTGTTTCTCCAGTAAAGGGAATCAGCTGCACCCAGACTGCTAAGGTTCAAAGGCTATGAAACGAGGAAGAGGCCAGCAAACAAATTAATATGATTTAATAGTTGCATTTCTGCTCAAGCGTATTTTTTAATTTTTATTTTATTAGATATTTTCTTCATTTACATTTCATTACTTACATGGCTGAAAGTCCCCTATACCCTCCCCCTGCCCTGTTCCCCAACCCACCCACTCCCCCTTTCTGGACCTGGCATTCCTCTGTACTGGGGCATATAATCTTTGCAAGACCAAGGGTGTCTAATCCCATTGATGGCCTACTAGGCCATCCTCTGCTACATATGCAACTAGAGACACAAGCTCTGGGGGGTACTGGTTACTTCATATTGTTGTTCCTCCTACAGGGTTTCAGACCCCTTTATCTCTTTGGGTACTTTCTCTAGCTCCTTCATTGACGGCCCTGTGTTCCATCTAATAGATGACTGTGAGCATCCACTCCTGTATTTGCCAGGCACTGGCATAGCCTCACAAGAGATAGCTATATCAGGGTCCTGTCAGCAAAATCTTGCTGGCATATGCAATAGTGTCTGGGTTTTGTGGTTGTTTGTGGAATGGATCCCTAGGTGGGGCAGAAGGGTGGTCCTTCCTTCTGTGTCAGCTCCAAACTTTGTAACTCCTTCCATGTGTATTTTGTTCCCCATTCTAAGAAGGAACAAAGTATCCACACTTTGGTCTTCCTTTTTCTTGAGTTTCATGTGTTTTTCAAATTGTATCTGTTAAATTCATTTGTTTCATAACTTTTTAGTTTCAATGTGTCTTTGTTTAGTTTCTGTTTCCAGGATCTGTCCATTGATGAGAGTGGGGTATTGAAGTCTCCCACTATTATTGTGTGCAGTGCAATGTGTGTTTTGAACTTTACTATAGTTCCTTTAATGAATGAGGATGCCCTTGCATTTGCAGGATAGATATTTAGAATTGAGAGTTCATGAGTATGAGGTGCCCTTCCTTGTTTGTTTGTTATTTATAACTCGATTTTATTCAATATTAGAATGGCTACTCCAGCTTGTTCCTTTGGAGCATTTGCTTGGAAAATTGTTTTCTAGCCTTTTACTCTGAGGTAGTGTCTGTCTTTGTCCCCGAGGTGGGTTTCCTGTATGCAGCAAAATGTTGGGTCCTGTTTATGTATCCAGTCTGTTAGTCTGTGTCTTTTTGTTGGAAAATTGAGTCCATTGAGATTAAGAGGTATTAAGGAAAAGTAATTATTGCTTCCTGTTATTTTTATTATTAGAGTTGGGATTCTGTTCTTGCAGCTATCTTCTTTTAGGTTTGTTGAAGGATAACTTTCTTGCATTTTCTAGGGCGTACTTTCCCTCCTTGTGTTGGAGCTTTCTCTTTATTATCCTTGGAAGGGCTGGATTCATGGAATTGTGTGAATTTGGTTTTGTCATAGAATAGTTTGTTTTCTGCATCTATGGTAATTGAGAGGTTTTTCTTGGTATAGTAGCCTAAGCTGGCATCTGTATTCTCTTAGAGTCTGTATAATATCTGTCCAGGATCTTCTGGCTTTCATAGTCTCTGGTGAGAAGTCTAGTGTAATTCTAATAGGTCTGCCTTTATATGTTACTTGACCTTTTACCCTTACTACTTTTAATATTCTATCTTTATTTAGTGCATTTGTTGTTCTGATTATTATCTATCGGGAGGAATTTCTTTTCTGGTCCAGTCTAGTTGGAGTTCTCTAGGCTTCTTGTATGTTCATGGGCATCTCTTTCTTTAGGTTTGGGAAGTTTTCTTCTATAATTTTGTTGAAGATATTTACTTGTCCTTTAAGTTGAAAATCTTCATTCTCATCTACTCCTATTATCCTTAGCTTTGGTCTCCTCATTGTGTCATGGATTTCCTGGATGTTTTGAGTTAGGATCTTTTTGCATTTTGCGTTTTCTTTGATTGTTGTGTCCATGTTTTCTATGAAATCTTCTGCACCTGAGATTTTCTCAGAATACATCTCTTGTATTCTGTTGCTGATGCTCGAATCTAAGGTTCCTGGCTAGGATTTCTATCTCTAGAGTTGTCTCCCTTTGCATTTTCTTTATTGTTTCTACTTCCATTTTTAGATCTTGGATGGTTTTGTTCAATTTCATCACCTGTTTGGTTGTGTTTTTCTGTAATTCTTTAAGGGATTTTTGTGTTTCCTCTTTAAGGACTTCTTCCTGTTTAGCAGCGTTTTCCTGTAATTCTTTAAGGGTTTTTTTTTTTTTTTTTTTTTGCTTCCTCTTTAAGTACTTCTACCTGTTTCGCAGTGCTCTCCTTTATTT
Organism: Mus musculus; assembly: GCF_000001635.26. Taxonomy (NCBI): domain Eukaryota; kingdom Metazoa; phylum Chordata; class Mammalia; order Rodentia; family Muridae; genus Mus; species Mus musculus. Next base: position 3,808,783 of record NC_000084.6, on the reverse strand, counting down.
AAGTGAGTTATTACTGCCCTTCTTAAAATCCTCTACCAGTATCATGAGATATGACTTTAAATCCAAATCTTGCTTTTCAGTGTGTTAGGGTATCCAGGACTCGCTGTGGTGGGAGTACTGGGTTCCGATGATACGAAGTGATCTTGGTTTCTGTTAGTAAGATTCTTATGTTTGAATTTGCCATCTGGTAATCTCTGGTGTTAGATGTTCTAGCTGTTTCTGGCTGGAGCTTGTTCCTCCTGTGATTCTGTTAGCCTCTGTCAGCACTCCTGGGACTCCAACTCTCTTCTGAGTCCCAGTGGTCAGAGCACTCTGCAGGCAAGCTCTCCTCTGGCAGGGAAGGTGCACAGAGGTCTGGAACTCAGCTCCACCTCCTAGTTGAGAATGGGCCCCTGCCCAAGAAGCTCTCCTGCATGGACTGGTCTCTGAGATACCTGGGATGCAAGATGGAGTTCTTGCCTAATTCCTGGAGTCAGAGCCCTTCCTGTAGGCCTCCCTACACTCTCCTCTAGCAGGGAATGTGCACAAAGCTCAAGCTTCTAAGTTTAGTGCTTGCATGTGCATTTAAGATTGTGCTCACCTGTGGCTCCTGAAGGTGATTAAAACAAATAGGCACCTCAGCAGAAAATTATCTACTTCCTCTTTTCCTCCCTCACAAGAGCCTGGCATAATTTTCACTCAATTTAATAGTTCACTAACTTATACTTTTCATCCCTTTCAAACAAAAAACAAAACAAACAAACAAAATTAATGGCTTAGGTATATAACAAAGCTCCATTTCATACTCCACACCCAGTCTGAGAACAGCAGTCTAGGTTTGCCTGGGTCTCACAGCCTGTCTCATTGTGAGCATTATCCTTGATTCAGGACATTAGAAAGACCCTGAGATCAGCAAGACCTGGAGATAAAATATCAAAGCAACTATAGATCCCAGTGTTCTGCTTGTAAGAAGGCCTTGTTCCAACGGAACCCATACAGAAGACAAGTGCATCCCCTATGTGCAGTTCCAGGTGGGGCTTAGTATGGTGAGGCTTGAAACAAAGGTTTAACACATCTACTAATATAGCTCATCTTGGCTTTGTGGTATAGAGAAATAATGGAGCTGGCTAAGGATTCTGGCTCTGTCATCATCCAGAAACAAGGACCCTGGCAGTATCCCACAACACTGCTCAGAATATCATGAGATGGTGATGCCAGTGCTGGTTCTGGCACACTTTTATGAGCATGCAGCCATGTGGCACCCTAGGGAAGCCAGCCAGCTCTTCCTTTCACATGTATTCATCATTAACCAGCTGGGGCCAGCACTGAGCTAGGAGCACTGTCTGAAGTACATGAACCCTTAATTAAAGCTTTCTGACTGCAGCCAGTCTTTATTATTTATGATGTCCCTATGGCCTCTAAGACTGCCCTTTCTTCTTTGTTAACACAACCTTCCTCATCGGGCCTTCATGAACATACCATGAAAATTATGTCAGGCACCATAAAGGAACAAAACATCCTGACCTCATTTTCTTGGAGCCGTCCAGAGGTAAATAAAGTATATCACTAGTCACATGAATATAACATTGATATAGCAGTGGATGGCCACCACAGTCTTTGCTGGGGTACTTTAGGTTTTATAGTAGATGATTCCTAATTTTGGGGGTTTCTCAATGATGAGTTTATTTTCTTTGCTTATTACCATCTACATGATCCTCTGGGTTATCCCACAATTATGAACAGAGCATACTGTGTTAAGGCCTGTGTTACCGCTGATATTTGGCCATTTTTCACAATGGAAAGTTTAACCTGATAGATCTAGACCAAAAAGAAAGAAATCAAAATAGGTCCTGTAAACTCGCCCAAGGTGACCTTTGTTTTGAGAACCACAGAGCCAGAACATCTTTGGTGATATCCACATGGTTAAGTCTGGGTAAACTTGATGTTATTATTTGGGTTCCCTCTCCTCCCTACTAGGGCAGGTGCTAAACAAACAGATGCCTAATAATGCTTGTAATAAAAGTCACTGATGGCAAGAGTCAAGCCATTATCTCCACACCCAGACAGACTGACAACAGCAGGCTGGGTTTGCTTAAGTCTCACAGCCTATCTCCTTATGGGCACCTTGCCCTCTGGAGAAGCTCTCATCTCCACCTAAGCTAATGGTATTAATCATTAGCCAGCTTGGAAAGGTTAATGGGCCTTTTAAGTGAGAGGAATGTTTTTATGAAGTCCTTGTTCCTGGGCATCGGAACAGAACAGCAGGAGAGATCCTCGAGTGTGACATCACCAGTAATGAGCCACTCCACCCACCTCATCCCACACGGTAGAATGTTTGGCCCAGCAAAACACCTCACCAGCATCTCATGAACAGGCTGGTTAATGGGAACCAGACATAGTTCCAGCCTCAGCTTCCTAATCCTTCCCTAGGACACTCTCAAAGAGTAAACTTTTGTAAAACTGCATTTAAACTCTCTTCCATCCTTAAATAGTCAGGATAAGCAAGCCAGAAAATTATCAGGATCACTAAGATAACATGAACTATGCCCCGAGTGAAGACCTATCCCTTAGAAAAGGATTGACACTCTATCACTTGGTTTTTTCAAAATAAATAAATAAATAAAAATAAAAATAAAAATAAATGACATCAACTGAACCAGATACTGCTTGTAAAACACTTTGGTTGTGTCAAATGCTTTTTTATTTTAAAGTGAAGACACAGTTGTCACCATTGACAGCCCTCGGTGCTTACTTACATTGATGTGGTGAAATGTGTTCACCTGAGTCCCACTCAATGCTCTTAGGGGTTCTTTTATAAAGCAGCTCCCGGGGAGTGAAAGAAACAGAGACTGAGGATTTTTACACTCAGGAGTATCTCCAGAGTGGAAATGGTACAAGATTGAAGTCCCATTTGTATTTGGGAGATAAGATAGAGTCACTAGAATCATAGTCCAAGGAACCCTTGTTCCACATCCCCCCAGAAAGGTATCTTCAGGGACAGCTACAAAGTCATAAGTCGGGTAGACCGGAATTGAGGAGGTTGGAGACTTATGTCCAGAGAAATGACTGGAGGTGAGACACCATGACTATGAACTCAATCTGGTGGGAAAAACCTGAGATAAATCAATGAATGGCCATGAGTGGGGGTGGGGGATGGGATAGTCATGCTTAGATGCTGAAAGATTGGTGGAGAGACTGTGTAATCTGTGCTGAGGAGCAGAGTCCATAAGAAGAGTTAGAGAATAAGGATCCACACTGCCTGTGAATGAGGCAGCTGAACCTCAAAGACAAAGGTGGTACCAGTGAGGGCCTTCCAAAGAAGGCACTTCTTCTTTCAGAAGAAAACTTGACCCAAACAGTGTGTGTGTGTGTGTGTGTGTGTGTGTGTGTGTAGACATGTGTATACTGTGTACATGTGCATGTACCTGCATGTACACAGTTACATCTTCTTGGTCTGTAAATACACCTGCTCAGCAGCCACTGATGCTTTTTGTTTTGGCACAGCCTAAACATAGTCTTCCTCATGTCCATATAGGCACTCATTGCTTAATCACCTTGGCACTTATTTATTAGACATCTCCTGTGTCAGATGTTAGGGACATCACTGTAAATTGGATAGACAAGTTTGACACATTAGCTACTTCCTTGAAGTTATGCTAAATTTTCTGAAAAACAGAATAATGGAAAAAAAGACTGAGGTTGAAGAAAGGTTACTTTGGACAGAGAGGTTAGGAGAAGACCTCTCCAAAGACATGGCTGAAAGGTGACATTGGACTGAGAAGGAACTACCATATAAAACCTAAGAAGCAAGCAGGATGTTCTGGTGCCAGGACCACAGGAAAAAATACAATAGCAAACTGTTGAAGATGTTGAAAGCAGAGAATATTAGAGATGAAGTAGAAACTATTCTGAAAGAAGAAATAACAGAATTCTGTATAGTTCTTTTCCTGAGTCCCTAAGAAGCAATGGAGGTGTCAATGGGCATGATCTTAACACTTTTAACACTAAACAGACATTTAAAAGTGTCTTGCCCTACCAATCTGTGTTGTTAGAAACAAGAGGCTCAGCAGCAGAGTGATGGAAACTGAGAAGAAATTTGATGAGAATTTGGTCTTGGCCACAAAGACTCACTGGTGAGTAATCTGAGAGAGAGAGAGAGAGAGAGAGAGAGAGAGAGAGAGAGACTCACGATGGGGGTAGAGCTTATAGCTTATAGCTATAAGCTTATACTGAGAAAAAGCTTATGGTACCTTATAGCTGAGAATCCAAAAGAAACAACGAAAATAAATGTTTTAGTTGAGTTGTGAGATTGTCTCATATAAAATGACAATGGCTTAACTCACACAAAATGGAAAGTTGCAGGTATTCTACATTCTTCCCCAGTCTCCTGAAAAGCAGTCACACTAAAGGGCAGAACACACACTCCAATGAGAACTGAGATATTCCCAGACAGCAATCATCTCCTCCTGTGGTGACCAGAGGACCACATTTCCATAATATTCTAAATGACAGTGGCATTTAAGTCCAGCCATATGACTTGAGAAATAACCCCCTGCCTCTCCACGATGTACAATTTGGAGAATCTCTAAGAGCTGTCAGAGACTGTCCACCCCTCTATCCTGGGAGAAGTTTCTTATCCTTCCTGCTACCTGACTCCCAGGGCTAGCTGATGCTGTGTGACTCCACAAAAGCCCTGGGGCAGACTCCAAATTGGCTTTCCTGGCCATTCTGCCTGCCCACACAAGCTATCCAAGTACAGACACAGCTCTGCCTTTAATTTCCCTGAGTACAGCATGGAAAGGGTTGTTGAAGAAAATTTTACTGAAGACTGAGAGTTGACACTATTACAATTCAGAGAAGCATTTCCATGCTTATCAACATGGCTCTTCTAGAGAGTTCCAGCTCCAAAAGCTGACCTTTCACCTACTGAGTTTGCACTCACCTAATCCCATGGGACCAACTCAGCCTCCTCCCCTTCAGGTTTCCAGCCTGAGTCCAGTTTGAACCCCTCTGCTCCAGGATTGGGGCCAGACTTATTCGTGTTCAACCCCAGATGACTGAAATAGAAGCATCTCTGACCAGAGCACTGTGCAGCCTTGTGAAGAACAGCTATTGAGCACTAGGCTCATGAGTGCATTTTCACCTGCTCGTCTTCATCACTTTTCAGTGAAGGTCTGACCCAGACTGCATGAAGCCAATCGTTATCCACTGGCCTGCCCTAACTTGTCATCCAATCTAGAGAGGAGAGAGGGTGAGATTACTTTCTGGATTCGCTCAGGTCTTGTAAAGTCCTAAAACAAACAAACAAAGCATACATGTGATTATATGCATATAGGATATGCATATATACATGCATACTGCTGCAGAGAAAAATTACTGAAAGCTACATCTCCATTCAAAGACTCACCAAGGAGAGCAACTTGTTCAGACTAGGTAGAACTCACAGTTCTGCATGCAATATCCAGTCCCATTAATAACTATGTCCTCCACAAAACCCACAGCTCTGGAGAAAGCTAAAATGCTTCTGTCAAATATTCCCCAATCAAAGGAAGCCCAGACAACAGCAAGCTCAACACTCTGTCTCTAGCAAGTGCTGGCCATGTCACAGAGAAGTATCAGACAATATTTCCCACTGTGCTCATTCACCATGATACAATTGGAGTGCTACGTGTTTTGGAAATTCCTCTTCTTGAAGAGCTCCAGAGAGCCTCCGAGTTTCAGTCTCTGCCTGTAGCAGATTCACTGCCACAGGGCTCCATACCCAAATAGCTCCAGGAGAGATTAAGCCTCCCAGGAGCACAGACAGGCCTGTGAGTACAGGTAGGACCACTACTGCTGCTCAGGGGAACCCACCCAGAACCCTCTGGACACAGGAACTGAGGGGCAGCCTCAGACAGGAGCCTTCTGGTTTCTATCTCTGTCTGTAGCAGATCCTCTGCCATAGGGCACAATTCCCAAATAGTTCCAGGAGGGAGTGAGCCTCCCAGGAGTGGCTACTTACCTGCGAGCCCAGGCAAGACCAACATTTCTCTTCAAATTGATGGCCCAAGGAGGACACTCAAAGAGCCACTAGGACACAAGATCCAAGGATCAGCTGTGGATAGTATCCTTCTGGTCTCTGTCTGCACCTAGAGCTGACCCTGTACCACAGCTCTCCATACCCAAATTCATCCTGGAGAGAACTAGTCTCCCAGGAGTACTGACACAAAGGCTTGCATGAAGGACAAGCCAGAGTCAGAGACAGCAAGACCAGCTAACACCAGAGGTAACCAGATGGCAAAAGGCAAGCTCAAGAACATAATCAACAGAAAACAAGACTACTTGGCATCATCAGAACCCAGTTTTTCCACTACAGTGAACCCTGGTTACCCCAGAAAATCAAAACTCTGATTTAAAATCACATCTCACAATGATGATAGAGGAATTTAAGGACAAAAAAAAAATCCCTTAAAGAAATACAGGACAACACAACCAAACAGGTGGAGGAACTGAACAAAACCATCCAGGATCTAAAAATGGAAATAGAAACAATAAAGAAATCACAAAGGGAGACAACCCTGGAGATAGAAAACATAGGAAAGAGAACAAGAGTCATAGATTCAAGGATCACCAACAGATAACAAGAGATAGAAGAGAGAATCTCAGGTGCAGAAGATACCATTGAAAACATTGACACAACAGTCAAAGAAAATGCAAAATGCAAAAAGCTCCTAACCCAACACATCCAGGAAATCCAGGACACAATGAGAAGACCAAACCTAAGGATAATAGGTATAGAAGCAAGCAAAGATTTTCAACTAAAAGGGCCAGTAGATATCTTCAACAAAATTATAGAAGAAAACTTATCACTAACCTAAAGAAAGAGATTCTCATGAACATACAAGAAGCCTACAGATCTCCAAATAGATTGGACCAGAAAAGAAATTCCCTCCGACACATAATAATCAAAACACCAAATGCACTAAACAAAGACAAAGGGTCAAGTAACATAAAAAGGCAGACCTATCAGAATTACACCACACTTCTCACCAGAGACTAGGTAAGCTAGAAGACCCTGGGCAATCTCATACAGACCCTAAGAGAACACAAATGCCAATCCAGACTACTATATCCAGCAAAACTTTCAACTGTCATATAAGGAAAAAACAAGATATTCCACGACAAAACAAAATTTACACAATATCTTTCTACAAATCCAGCCCTACAAGGGATAATAAATGGAAAACACAAACACAAGGAGGGAAACAACACCCTAGAAAAAGCAAGAAAGTAATCTTCTTTCCACAAGCCCAATAGAAGATAACCACATAAACATAAAAATAACACCAATAATAACAGGGAGCAACAATCACTATTCCTTAATATCTCTTAACACCAATAGACTCAATTCCCCCAGTAAAAAGACTTAGACTAACAGACTGGATACATAAACAGGACCCAGCATTTTGCTACCTACAGGAAGCACACATCAGTGTCAAAGACAAACACTACCTCAGAGTAAAGGGATAGAAAACAGTTTTCCAAGCAAATGGTCCCAAGAAACAAATGGGAGTAGCCAATCTAATATAAGTTAAAAATCGATTTTCAACCAAAAGACATCAAAAAAGATAAGGAAAGATACCGCATACTCATCAAAGGAAAAATCTACCAAGAAGAACTCTCAATTCTGAACAACTATGTTCCAAATGCAAGGGCACCCAGAATTCTCAACTGAGGAATACTAAATGGCTGAGAAGTACCTAAAGAAATGTTCAACATCCTTAGTTGTCAGGGAAATGCAAATCAAAACAATCCACCTCAACAATTCCAATTGACACCAGTCAGAGATCAAAACCTCAGATAACAGCAAATGCTGGTGAGGATGTGGAGAAAGAGGAACACTCTTCCATTGCTGGTGGAATTGCAAGCTAATACAACCACTCTGCAAATCAAGTCGGTGGTTTCTCTGAAAATTGGACATAGTACTACCTGAGGACCCAGCTATACCACTCCTGGGCATATTCCCAGAAGATGCTCCAACATATTATAAGGGCACATGATCCATTATGTTCATACCATCCATATTTATAATAGTCAGAAGTTGGAAACAACCCAGATGTCCCTCAACAGAGGAATGGATACAGAAAATGTGGTACATTTACACAATGGAGTACTACTCAGCTATTAAAAACAATGAATTTATTAAATTCTTTGGCAAATGGATGGAACTAGAAAGTATCATCCTGAGTGAGGTAACCCAATCACAAAAGAACACACATGATATGCACTCACTGATAATTGAATATTAGCCCAGGAGGTCAAAATAACCAAGATATAATTCACAGTCAACATGAAACTTGAGAAGAAGGAAGACCAAAGTGTGGATACATCGGTGCTTCTTAGAAGAGGGAACAAAATTCCCGTGGGAGGAGTTACAGAGAAAAAGTGTGGAGCAGAGACCGAAGGAAAGGCCATCCAGAGACTGTTCAACCTGGAGATCCATCCGATATACAGACACCAAACCCAGACACTATTGTGGATGCCAACAAGTGCTTGCTGACAGGAGCCTGATATATCTGTCTCCTGAGGGGCTCTACCAGTACCTAATAAATACAGAGGTGGATACTCTCAGTCAACCAGTGGACTGAACATAGGGTCCCCAATAGAGGAACTAGATAAAGGATTCAAGGAGCTGAAGGAGTTTGCAGCCCCATAGGAAGAACAACATGATGAACCAACCAGTACCCCCAGAGCTCCCAGGGACTAAACCACCAACCAAAGAGTACACATGGAGGGATCCATGGCTACAGTCTCATGTGTAGCAGAGGATGTCCTTGCTGGTCATCAATGGGAGGAGAGGCCTTTGGTCCTGTGAAGGCTCTATGCCCCAGTATAGGAGAATGTCAGGGTCAGGAGGCAGGAGTGGGTGGGTTGGTGAGCAGAGGGAGTGGGGGAGTAGATAGGAAGTTTTTGGAGGGGAAATCAGGAAAGGGGATGTCATTTGAAATGTAAATAAAGAAAATATCTAATAAAAGAACGAAAGAAAGGAAGGAAGGAAGGAAGGAAGAAAGGAGAAGGACGGAAGGAAGGAAGGAAGGAAGGAAGGAAGGAAGGAAGGAAGGAAGGAAGGAAAAGAAAAGAAAGGAAAGAAAGGAAGAAAGAAAGAGAAAGAAAGAAAGAAAGAAAGGAAGGAAGGAAGGAAGGAAGGAAAGAAGAAAGAAAGAAAGAAAGAAAGAAAGAAAGAAAGAAAGAAAGAAAGGAAGGAAGGAAGGAGAAGGACGGAAGGAAGGAAGGAAGGAAGGAAGGAAGGAAGGAAAAGAAAAGAAAGGAAAGAAAGGAAGAAAGAAAGAGAAAGAAAGAAAGAAAGAAAGAAAGAAAGAAAGAAAGAAAGAAAGGAAGGAAGGAAGGAAAGAAGAAAGAAAGAAAGAAAGAAAGAAAGAAAGAAAGAAAGAAAGAAAGGAAGGAGAAGGACAGAAGGAAGGAAGGAAGGAAGGAAGGAAGGAAAAGAAAAGAAAGGAAAGAAAGGAAGAAAGAAAGAGAAAGAAAGAAAGAAAGAAAGAAAGAAAGAAAGAAAGAAAGAAAGAAAGAGAAGAAGGAAGGAAGGAAGGAAGGAAGGAAGGAAAAGGAAAGGAAAGGAAAGAAAAGGAAAGGAAAGGAAAGGAAAGGAAAGGAAGAGAGAGAGAGGGAGAGAGAGAGAGGGAGAGAGAGAGAAAGAAAGAAAGAAAGAAAGAAAGAAAGAAAGAAAGAAAGAAAGAAAGAAAGAAAGAAAGAAGGAAAGAAAGAGCCCCAGAGTAAGGAGCACATTCTTTTAGAATAGCTTCAGTGGTTATAAATCTTTATAGTAGGAAGGTGTGAGAGGGCATTAAAATCAACCAAAGAGGATTTTAAAGCAGATTTGGCAACTTCAGAAGCTCCCATGTGGGACATTACATTGGTATCACAAACTCCTTCAAAGGCTATGCAGTCAACTTGTTTGTCTGTCTGTTTATTTCCTTCCTTCCACCCTTTCAACAATGTTTTCTTTTCTTTTTTCTTTTGGCATTGACAGTAGGCCCTGGAGTCCTGAGGGGTGCTGGTCATTACTCTGTCACTGATCTACATCCTCAGGCTTTTGTTGTTGTTGCTGTTCCCTTCCAGGTTACAATATTCTGTGGGAACATTCATAGTGATGATGACAAACACACACAGCCTATCCACTCCCCCATTAAATCCTCAGACGCCAGTTGTCACTAAGATTTTTCTCATGCATGGTGGAAAGTAAAACCAAAGCCCTTTTCCCATGAAAATTCAGAAGATGTAATGACCTAGGAAATTTCATTTGTGGTACTGGCTTGGCATTGGGCTCTCCTCTTTCATCAAAATAGCCCCTTTTGTGCTTAAAGTACACATTTTGAAAAATAAGAAAGAAACCTTCTGGTCACTGGGGTAGTTTTTATCTGTGAGGTGAAAGGAGTCAAGATATTACAGACCAGACCTGGACTATCCTGAATCAAAAAGCAAGAGAGGTCAAGAGAGTTTTAGTCATGTCAAAATCTCATCTAGACTACTGTTTTATGCTTTTCTTTGACTTGCCTTATAAATATTTTACTGCAACTTTCAAGGTTTATAGAGTCCTTAAGCCTTATAAAAGGGTGAGGGAGTGTGAACCAAGGACTAATACCTACCACAGGGATCTTGGTTTTTTAAAGATCCCATTGAATAGAATTTACTCTACCCAGGATTCTTTGAAAGGTGACTGGGATTCCTTTCCTAGTCAAAATTGTTGCCCTGCAGAGGGGGTGGAAAGCAGCTTTCGCTTTGCTGGACCCTAAGTGTTTGAGAACTTTCTCTGCACTGACAATGCATTGGTTTTGGCCTCAAACCTGCAGATCCCAGAGAATAGGTCATTTGAGAGGCCATGGGAATGGGAAACTGTTGCTTCATCCCAGGGAGACTCCCAAAGCCCTGTATCCCTGGCACTGGCATCCAGCCCAAATTCTCCAACCTTCCTGCCTCTAATCTCTTCCCTTAGCATTCTGGGACAACAGACATGCCACTGGATTTCAGAGAAAGTGCTTCTGAAGGGTTTTTCTCCAGGCATCAGGTTTTAACTGCCCTGAGGAATGAGCTACTTCTGGTTTCAAGGATTTGATTTTGTTGGCTCTTGAATTAATTATTCTGATTCCTAAATCCTGGAAATTACTTACCATAATCTAGGCAAACTCAACACATCTGTATATTTAAATACTTTTGATCTAGTAGTTGAATCTTGCATGTAATTTTATATTGTGTATGCATGCAGTTAACACATGCATGCTGTTGCCGAAGATGCTAGAAGATAGTGTCAGATTCCCTGGAACTGGGATTTCAGATGGTTGTGAGTTGCCATGAGGTGCTGGGAATCAAAGCCTGGTCCTCTGGATGAACAGCCAGTGCTCTTAACTACTAAGCTATCTCTTTGTGTGTGCGTGTGTGCATCTTTTCAACTGATTTGATAGACTGAAATTTGACCCCTAAAATAGTGACTTAATGTTTGTATCATAGACATGCATAGACACATTATGTAAAGGGAAGAAAAGAGGTAGAGTCCCATGGCTTTTAGAATATTCTCAAACACCTCAGAAGCACAGCCACGACTATCTCACATCTACAGTACAGATGTACCTTAAACACCATCGAAACATAACCCAATATTTAAGTGTAGAGACTTTAGAAAAAGTCATGACTTTGTTCAGAGACTTACTGATCCCAAAGCCTAGCTACAGAGGAGCTTTCTTTGAACATAAAAAGTCCAACATGTGTCATTTAGAGGTAATTTTGCATGCTGGAAAAATAGTGTTCCTCTGAATGAAGGATTCATCCTAGAAAGTCATTTTAAAAGCTAAGTCATTCGCAATGATTGGGGTCCCAAGTATTTGTCTTAAAACTCTCTGCCAACTTCTCAGCACCCTCAGTACAGGCTGAAAAACAACCTTGTTTTGGTGAGGAAAATTGGATTACCTAACTGAGTAGGATGACTCTAATAGCTCCCTGCCAGTTGAAGGAGATGTCATTCTCCTTCTTTGCTATATTAAGATCTGAGCTTTAAATCAATGTCCGTTTAATGCATCTTCATGGGTTTTGCTGCAATTGCTCAGCAGTATATGGGAGATGTACAATAGGATGGAGATGACCGAACAGGTTCTTTCAAAGCCCAAGACTACTTCTTGGGGGATTGTCTTTCTGCTTTCAGTGCTTCCTTATATCATTTTGCTGTTTTTGATCCTAGATATTGAATTCCAGGTCTTCCACGTGCTGTTTAAGCACTCTGCTGCTCAGCACATTCCTAATCAAAATCCCCCATTTTTATTACAACTCAGCAGCATCTTTACATACACGATCATAGGAATTTTGTTATGTTTTTTAAAACTCAGTACCTATGTTTGACTTCCTTGTTTCACAGAGTGGAGAGAGTGAACTTTTATTACTAAAGATAAAACCCAGAGCCCCTGGGCATGCTGGACAAGTGTTCTATCACTGACCTGTACCTCACCTTGGCTAGAACTTTCCCATGTCTTTCAGGTTGCTCTTCACACTCTGTTCTTTAGGCAGTTATTTGGGGATCCATCTGATTTTGGAATGAGTAACTAAGTTTTAAATATCTTCACATTTTTCTGCTTCAAACAACAAAATTATAGCCCATGTCTCTGGCAGGCACAGTCTGGCATCCAGCTAGATCTGAGAAGAAGTGCTGGGTGTGTCAGAAACACACTGTTTACCAGGGCTGGTCCATCTGACAATAATCCCAGTTTCATCTGCCATTCTCTTCCCTGCCTGGCTTCTTTCTCATTCCCAATGAAGGAGAAGTGTTGATTTAGGGCTTCAAGCTGTCACACAATTCAGTCATAAAAATAAGATCGGCCCTTGGAAACAAACCTCTTCCTACCATAGCAGAAGGCCATCAGGGACAGTGGCTAGTTCTGACCCTTCCATGCTTCTTAACAAGGTAACTTCACTGTTCATCAATGCACAGGGCCAATATGGCAAGCAGAGCACAGAACACAAATATAGATCTTTCTTTGGAAGCACAGATACAAAGTATTTTCCATGTTTCTACTTTTCAAATATGTTCAGAAGTTTTCTAAAGACAAAGACTGCTGTGGTAGATGCACCCTTAAATCTCAGCATTCAGAAGGAGGAAGCAGGAGGATATCCCAGGTTTAAGGCTATCCTGAGCTGTAGAGCAAGACTCTATCTCAAGAAAACAACAAAAAAGAGAGAAGAGACGATGACTTCAGATTCTGCCTCTCGGGCATCTTACAGCTCCAACACAAAAGATCAGGCAGCATTAGTATGCCTTTGAAGAAGCATCCATTATTATTTTTAGTTATTTCTCAATAATCACACAACTGGCCTAATTACACAATGGCTTTATAATTTTCAAAAGAAAGCAAATATTTCCTTTGAGGCAGTATTCTCTGGTGTGTCTGGCATGCTCCAGTTTGAGGGCTTTTATCTCCAAATGGGGAGAGGGTTTCTTTTATATCTCACTGTCTTCCTTGCTGAAAATTTCTCTGGCACCCAAAGGACAGTCTACAAAACCTACTCCAACCTTACCTAAGACATCAGGAGTACTCTGTGAGCCAGATAAAATCTGTCCCTATGATTTTCTTGCTCTCTGATATATATTCAAGAAATTCTCCTTCTCCAGGACAAGATTATTTGTTAAGACCCAAGCTGTTCACGGAAATGCTTTCTACCTAAGAGCCAAAAATGAGTTGAAGTGACAAAGGCCCTTTTTACTCAAAAGCCTTCACCTTCATTAAACAAATGCCTGTATTTCAGGAAAAAAAGAAAAGCCTTTTGGTGATGTATCAAAAGACAAAATACAGGGAGAAGGTTGGACTCCACCTTGCTGGCTAGGATCTCTCCTAACTCAATACCAGTTTTCAAAGATTTATTTTATTATGTGCTTTGGTGTGTGTGTGACGGCAAAGTATGTGCTGGTGTCCACAGAGGCCAGAAGAGGGCGATGAATTCCCTAGAATCAGAGTTACCAGCCACATGAGTTGCCACATGAGTGCTAGGAACTGAAACTACATTGTCTGCAAGAGAAAGTGTTTTTAACCATGAGCAATCTCACTAGTTCCTCAATATCCTATTTTTAAAAAGATTTATTTATTTTATGTATAAAACTACACTGTCTTTAGACACACCAAAAGAAGGGGCCATCAGATCCCATTATATTTGGTTGTAAGAAAGCATGTGGTTGCTGGGAATTGAACTCAGGACCTATGGAAAAGTAGTCATTGCTCTTAACCACTGACCCCTCAACATAGGTTTGTTGTTGTTGTTGTTGTTATTTTATTTATTTACATTTCAAATGTCATCCCCTTTCCCAGTTTCCCCTCCGGAACCCCCCTATCCCATTCTCTATCCCCCTGCTTCTATGAGAGTGTTTCTCCACCATCCCATAGAGTCCCACCCCACTCCCACCTCCAGACATACCCCTACTTTGGGGCATAGAGCCTTCACAGGACCAAGAGCCTCTTCTCCCACTGATGCCTGACAATGCCATCCTCTGCTACATATACAGCTGGAGCCATGGGTCACTCCATTTGTACTCTTTGGTTGGTGGTTAAGTTCCTGGGAGCTCTGGGGGGTCTGGTTGGTTCATATTGTTGTTCTTCCTATGGGGTTGAAAACTCCTTCAGCTCCTTCAATCCTTTCTCTACTTCCTCCATTGAAGACCTTGTGCTTAGTTCAATGGTTGGCTGTGAGCATCAACCTCTGTATTTCTAAGGCACTGGCAGAGCCTCTCAGGGGACAGCTATATCAGGGTCCTGCCAGCAAGCACTTGTTGGCATCAACAATAGTATCTGTATATAAGGTGGATCCCCAGGTTGAACAGTTTCTGGATGGCCTTTCCTTCAGGCTCTGCTCTGTACTTTGTCTCCATATTTCCTCCCTTGAGTATTTTGTTCCCCCTTCTAAGAAGCACTGAAGCATCCACATTTTGGTCTTCCTTCTTATTGGTCTTCATATGGTCTATGAATTGTATCTTGGTTATTTTGAGCTCCTGGGCTAATATCCACTTATCAGTGAGTACATACCATGTGTGTTCTTTAGTGACTGAGTTATCTCACTCAGGATGATATTTTCTAGTTCCATCCATTTGCCAAAGAATTTCATAAATTCATTAGTTTTAATAGCTGAGTAGTACTCCATTGTATAACTGTACCACATTTTCTGTATCCATTCCTCTGTTGAGGGACATCTGGGTTGTTTCCAGCTTCTGGCTATTATAAATATGGCTGGTATGAACATAGTGGAGCATGTGTCCTTATTACATGTTGGAGCATCTTCTAGGTCCTCAGGTAGTACTATGTCCAATTTTCTGAGGAACTGCCATACGGATTTCCAGAGTGGTTGTACCAGCTTGCAGTCCCACCAGCAATGGAGGAGTGTTCCTCTTTCTCCACATCCTCGCCAGCATCTGCTGTCACCTGAGTTTTTTATCTTAGCCATTCTGACTGGTGTGAGGTGGAATCTCAGGGTTGTTTGGATTTACATTTCCCTGATGATTAAGGATGTTGAACATTTCTTTAGGTGCTTTTCAGCCATACAGTATTCCTCAGTTGAGAATTCTTTGTTTAGCTCTGTACCCCATTTTGTAATAGTGTTGTTTGGTTCTCTGGAGGCTAACTTCTTGAGTTCTTTGTATATATTGAATATTAGCCCTCTATCAGATGTAGGGTTAGTAAAGATTTTTTTCCCAATCTGTGGGTTGCTGTTTTGTCCTATTGACAATATCCTTTTCCTTATAGAAACTTTACAATTTTACCAGGTCCTATTTATGGATTGTTGATCTTAGAACATAAGCCATTGGTGTTCTGTTCAGGAAAAGTTCCCCTGTGCCCATATGTTTGAGGCTTTTCCTCACTTTCTCTTCTATAAGTTTCAGTGTCTCTGGTTTTATGTGGAAGTCCTTGATCCACTTGAACTTGAGTTTGTGCAAGAAGATAAGGATGGATTGATTTGCATTCTTCTACATGTTGCCCTCCAGTTAAACCAACACCATTTGTTGAAAATGGTGTCTTTTTCCACTGGCTGGTTTTAGCTCCTTTGTCAAAGATCAAGTGACCATATGTGTGTGGATTCATTTTTGGATCTTCCACTCTATTCCATTGATCTACCTGTCTGTCTCTGTACTAATACCATACAGTTTTGTTTGTTTTTGTTTTTGTTTTTATCAGTATTGCTCTGTAGTATAGCTTGAGGTTAGGCATGGTGATTCCCCCAGAAATTCTTTTATTGTTGAGAATAGTTTTTGCTATCCTGGGTTTTTTGTTATTCAACATCATTTTTAAAACTGGGTCTTGCTGTGTAATCCAGGCTTTCCTGAGTCCTCTGCTCCCTGAGTGCTGGGATTATAGGCCTGAGCTACCATGCCCAGTGTAAGCCAAACATCTCCTAAAGGTAAAATAAAGCCCCAAGAATTTAAGACACTGCAGATGTAGCACATCAATCTACAACCCAAACCACAAATCCTAGAAATAATTTCAGTAGTGCCATTTGCTGTAGGATCCCCGCACCCTAGGTTTCTGTCTACTGGCTCAGAGCTCAGTGGACATTAAAGCAAGACTTCTCCAGGAGGCTAAGCTATGACATCTGCCCCATTATGTCTAGTCAGTATGACAGACCCAGCACCACTCAGCCTGCTCATAATCTTAGCCCAGTGGCTTAGAAAAGGCTTGCCTGAGGACAGGACTGCCAGCAGAGAACATCAGAGCACTCTTCCAACATGGATACCACTCTTGTTGTTAGTTCAAAGTGAAAACAACACAGTAAAAAGCAGTAATAAACCAACTAACAGTAGCCACAGAGGTGTGAGAGGCTACTTATAGGTCTAGGGTAAGAAAGTCATCGGACCAATGGACATTTACTGTATACGCTTAGCCTCCTCGAAAAGAGGATACATTTACTTTTACTTTATTTATTTATTTATTTATTTATTTATTTGAGGGAATAAAAAGGAAGAGAGACAAAAAGAAGGGAGGGAGGGAGGGAGGGAGGGAGGGAGGGAGGGAGGGAGGGAGGGAGGGACGACAGAAGGACAGACAGACAGACAGAAAAGGGGTAAAATGTGACTGGTATCATGTTGTTTCACCTTTTACTGATAGCCATGACTGTATTTTTAATTGGCTCCAAAAACGGCCATGGTCAGCTTTCTCTCCTTAGTTAACTCTCTCCAGCTGGAGAATTGTTGCAGGAAATGAGGTTCCTTTCAGTCTTTGAACCTTAAGAACTAAGATCTGCGATTTTGCTGGACTGATTGTCAGTCATTTGTAGGAAAGAAAAAAAAAGTCATAATGTCCCTTAAAACCCCTGCACACATGTAAAAAGCACACTGGGAGAAGGCCCCATCCACATTCCAAGGCAGCAAAGTTGAATGTTACCCATGAAGGGAGGGATTTACAGTAAATTTTCCCTCAGTAAAAAGCAGAGGAGGAAGAGGGGGAGGAGGAGGGGCAGGAAGATCCAGTTAGACTATGTTTTCTAGGTGAATCTTGAATCTCCTTTTGTACCTAACAATCTTTACTTACCGAAGACACTTATGTCTTCTCTTGACATCTGTCTACATCCTTCTCTCTCATGTAAGTGAAATAATATAGCAATATAAAATACTTTTACAGTAATCTTTTCACCAATCCTACCCCATGAGTTATTTAAAGATGTATAATAGGATATACACTCCTGGAGAGTTTGTTTTTATTGACTTGGCCTGGGGTTCTTATTTTCCTGCCTTTTACTTTTTTTTCTTATGCTATGAAAAGGTTAGCTAAATTTTGCCTCTCTTGGAGTATGTACTTGGTGTAACAAAATTGAATCATAATGAGATTCTTTTTAAAAAAAAGCTATCTTTAACTCGTTTTTTCAGTATGGTATTTGTTTGTTTGTTTATCTGTTGATGTGGTTTTGTTTTGCTTTGCCTTTTAAAATAAGCAGATCACTGTTGGAATTTGGTTTCCCATGAGAATTTTTTCTTTTTTTCTTTTCTTTCTTTCTTTCTTTCTTTCTTTCTTTCCTTCCTTCCTTCCTTCCTTCCTTCCTTCCTTCCTTCCTTCCTTCTTTCCTCTCTCTCTCTCTCTCTCTCTCTCTCTCTCTCTCTCTCTTTCTTTCTTTCTTTCTTTCTTCCTTTCTTCCTTTCTTTCTTTCTTTTTTCTTTCTGAGACAGGGTTTCTCTGTGTAGCTGTGTAGCTCTGGCTGTCCTGGAACTCACTTTGTAGACCAGGCTGGCCTTGAACTCAGAAATTCGCCTGCCTCTGTTTCCCAAGTGCTGGGATTAAAGGCATGCGCCACGAGAATATTTTTTTTCTTTCTTCTTTCTTTCTTTCTTTCTTTCTTTTTTTTTTTTTTTTTTTTGTTGTTGTTGTTGTTTTTGAGACAGGGTTTCTCTGTGTAGCCCTGGCTGTTCTGGAACTCACTTTGTAGAGCAGGCTGGCCTCGAACTCAGAAATCCGCCTGCCTCTGCCTCCCAAGTGCTGGGATTAAAGGCTTATACATGTATGTCTGTTTAGTGGCATGTAGCATGGTATTTTTTTTTCTCTGCTGACTAAATCTTGAGAACCTGCTCACAAGGATGTTCTAGGCCCTCACACAACTATAATGTGTTGCTAAGCATTTGCCCACAGTTACAGATTTACAGTTAGCTTCTGCTCTTCTGTGACCCCTAGATTTCTGCCATATTTCTCCATTATCATTTTCTCCTCCCTATACAGGTTCAATGTCTCATTTCCCTGCAATGCCTTTTACAAATCAACTAGTATATCAAATTTCTGTATCAGCATAGTGGGACTATCTTGTCCAATCTGTAACTATCAGTCTCATATACAATATTTTAATTGTGTCTCATTTGCAAGATCATGTAGTTTTAATCAAGTTCCTGTATTTATTTTGGAGCACCATTTCTTTCCTGGAGCTCATTTGGTCGACTTCACATTCTGGTGTAATAATGTGTTATCTGTAGACTTAGGGAGGAACCGAGGAACACGGTCTGTTTAGAAGAACTATTTAAGAAGCTTCGGAAGCCTTTTTTCAACTAATGTTGAGATAATTTGATTTTCTTTTTTAAAGATTTTATGTCCTCAGAGAAAACTTCACAGTTGTATAGTGAGTACTAAATCTTCTTCATGTATCTCAACATGTCATAAGATGTCATAATCTTCCTTCAAGATGTAAGATTCTGGAGCCTAGTCCCCTGTCCCTCCATGACTGGGTCCCACTGAGTTCAGCTGGTATGCCTCTCCCTCTTAGAACCTTGTAAATCTGACCTGACCTAGGCACAGCTTCTCCCAGATTTAACCCATCTGTGCCCTTCCCTTCCCTTGCCAGGCACTCAGGAGGATAGCCATTACCACGGCCTGTATAGAAAACATTCTTTTTGAAAAGTCTTGGCTAGGAAGCTGATATATATATATATATATCTGAGTTAGCAAAAACAAAATCCCCATCTCTGAAATTCTGACTCTCACAAAAGAACTTTTGTTGTAGTACCCACAGGTTTGTTGACATTGCATATATGTTGAGTTGCCTAAAAATGGCTGCCTGGAGCTGCTGGCCACAAGAACTTCCTCTATCTCCTACAGAACAGACGTTCTTCTGAGCCCTTTTCCTTGACCTCCTTACTTTGCCCCAGTGTTTGTTCAGAGGGAAAGCTGCTGTGGTATAGCATGTAATACCAAAGGAAATGAGAGTGGAACACTTTATAGTTGCCTCGGCCCCTGTCTGTCCAACATGACACTTTCATCATCCCTTGCTCCTGCTAGTAGATTTGGGAACAAATTACACTTACAACTTAGCTATTTGAAAAAGCTGTTTCTGTAGGGTCACAAATTTTGTGAGTGGGAAAATATTGCTAGAATGAGTTTTTTAAATGAGATTTGTTTGCCTTCTTAGTGCTATCCACAACTTCAACTGGATGAAACTGCCCTCTGGGTGATGTCTCAGCTGAGAACTGGAATTCTCCTGCTCTTCACTCACAGTGTAGTGATTGATGCTGATTGACAGTTGGACATTAGCCAGGGCACTTATATATGTCCATTCCATCTGGATTTTACTTCCTCGAGGAATGGCTTGCTAGAGTACCAGTTCTGAGTGTCCCATGAACAAGGCAAAAACTACATCACCTTCCAAGAGCATCACACAAGTCATGAGCATGCTGTTGGCTACAAGCTGCATCTCACTCAGATCCAGTGATTTGTTTCTCAATCATCACAGTTCTGATATGTTCAAACTAATCTCCTTATAAAATTTCCCCCAGTACACACACACATGTAGCATGTACATGTTTGTACTCATGCACACACACACACACACACGCGCGCGTGCGCGCACATTAACACCATATCATATCCTATGCTCAACTTGGGATACTCAGGTCATGTCTCAGTGCGGTTTCCTTCAAAAGCTAAACAAATTCTATATATGTTTTCCTTATCTGGAGCCCTTCCTACCATTCCACAGAGTCTCTTTCTGTCTATATCTTCTCACTAAGAGCAAATAAAAGATTATATAAAATTTGCATTTGCAAATTTTATAATCATGATATATAGAGCATGTAGGATAAATAGCCCTGGCTAAGTCAGGATTGATCTTTCAGCATCTCAAAATTTCCCTAACAGAAAAAAATGTAAGGATAAAGATTTCAACTGTGTAGAAAAAAATGACCTTTTACCTGTTAAAGAATTCTCACAGGTTGTTGAAGCTATTTGAGCCTGTCCCACAGTCTTCTGACTCTTCCATGAATGTTACATTAATTTTTCTGTACACTCAGTACAGTACCCAGAACTATATTCCAAGGATAGGTCCAAGACTCATAGATTCAATATGTCTGGAAAGCACAAGTGTGAAAAAGAAGCCAAATTCACTTAATTCTCTTTACGAAAGTGTCAGTTTTACTCAAAACCCAACTGGCCTCCCTGCCAGTGAGGGAGATGAGCAGCTTTGTCTTGTTCTCTCCATCATAGAAAGCCATTTGATGGGTATGACAGTTGCTGCTTGCTAATTATGGGGCAAACTTCTCAGCACAAAGTCTGTTGAATCAACAGGTTTTAGAACAATCCAGCAATTGTTCAGTCAAGCTTGGGCTCTTGGGGTTGAGGCGTTCCACGTCAGTTAGCTACACTGGTTGTCATGACATGGAATTGTTCTGGTACGTGAGGAGCACAGACAAAAGCTGCACACAGGTGGTTGACTGAAGAACATTCAGCTTCTGTCTGTGCTTCTCAGTGTTGAAGATATAATGAGCTAGTCATTGTCCTGCACGGTGCACTGCTCCAGCAACACAGCAACATTCCAAATCACTCCCATCTGGGAGGTATCATAGAAATGGTTCGTTTTCTAGAGAGATGTAATATTTTCAATGCAGCGTGTATGTCTGGGAATTTGTCATTTTGAAGCAACAATAAAATATTATAATTCACTTTTATAGTGAGAATTAATGTTCTTTGAAAGGCAGAGGAGAAAGAAAGTAAAGAATGAAAATGGAAACAGTTTCTCTGTGGATGAGGAATCTTGTTTTTTTTTTTTAATGTATGTGTGGGAGGAGCAAAACTCAAGGCAACACAGCAACAATAACAACAAACAACCACTAAGAACTGAGAAAACAAAAATATAATGCGAGGGTCAAGAATCCACCAAAATGCACTTCATTTCCACCAGGCATTGATCTGAGCACTATCGCTAAGTGTCCCATACAGGTGGGATGGATGTGTCTTGCCACAGAGCCTTGTTCAAGTGAATGAACTTGTCCTCCAGGTCCAAGCCTTCCAGGAAGAGCCTTGCCCCTCCATAACCTCCTTTTACACGTGGATACTTGAACTTGTCATAACTAGCTTCAACAATGTAGATGGAAGTTCTCCCAGAGGAAGTATAAGAGGAAAAGACAAGAGCAATAACCTGGGAGGAAGAGGGCAGTGAATATTTAAAGTCTGCTCTATGCTCCCAGTGGGTGGGTGTGCTTCCTCTGCACCCACATGAGAGAGCTCTGGATTTACAAATGAAAGACACACACATACCCACTTATTTTCATATGCCCTAAGCTAACTCAATGGCTGGGCCACTCCTGAACCTACAGGTGGCTAACACACTCTCCCCTCTAATATCTTGAGTTATTACTTTCTAAAATCTATACTGTATCTCTTCTCCCCTAGACCCAATGTGTAATGGCTCTTGGGGGCACTTTTTCCTGATTCTTACATTGTTGGTTCTCTGTCTTCAACAGCTCTCAGGTTTGTATTGTCTTCCTTCCTTCCTTTCCTGGTTATTCTCTTTCTCTCTGTCCTGCATTTCCTCTCTGGGAATCCTCAAAAGCCCAGCTCTGTCCCCCAGGTCAACCATTAACCACTAGCTCTTTATTGACCAACCAGAATACCAATTGTTGGCAGGGACCTGCAGCAGATGTACGAATTCCCATATAAGCATAAATCAAATCCCCAACAGGACAAGATGGCTTGGTAAAGGGGAAAGAGCCTAAAGACCACCTGAGTTCAGTTCCTGGAACCCACGATGAGAACAGAGGACTAACAGCCAGAAATGGTCCTCTAAGCTCTAGTCACACCACATGATGCAGACTGGCACACAAAGACACAATAATTTGTTTAGGTTTAGAAGGACTCAGTGAAATATGTGGCAATCAATAGAATAGCTAGTAGCTCTTAAGACTCACATAAGAGAAGAAAATCATTTCCCAGAGAAAATTCTGTACAGACAATTATTTACAGACTGAGTTCCATTCCACTGAGCAAAGACAATCAGTTTGTCACCTTTCTTTGATTGAAATGGTGATAGAAACTTTAAAAAAGGAATAAAAAGTAACCAAAGAAACAAACTAAAAACCATATGATGTGTTTGGTTTATGAGCAGTCAGATAAGATGTATATATTATTGCTTAATGTTAAGGGTTCAGAAGACTTCCTACAGTTACAGAATTTCTTACCTGTGTTTTAGTATGGCAGCTACTAGCAATGTGTAGCTAATAACAACCTTATGTGTGGCCGGTGCAAAGAAAATGCTAGACTCAAGCCCCAGGCTATCTTGCCAGCGGAGTCGCCTGACACCCGCAAGGGCCCACACAGGATTCCCCACAGGATCCTAAGACCTCTGGTGAGTGGAACACAGCACCGGCCCCAATCCAATCTCGCAAAACCTGAGACTGCGGTAAATAGGGAAGCAGACTACCCGGGCCTGACCTAGGGCACAAGCTTCTTCCGCTCCACTCGAGCCCCGGGCTACCTTGCCAGCTGAGTCACCTGACACCCGCAAGGGCCCACACAGGATTCCACAAGGGATCCTAAGACCTCTAGTGAGTGGAACACAACTTCTGCCAGGAGTCCGGTTCGAACACCAGATATCTGTGTACCTTCCCTGCAAGAAGAGAGCTTTCCTGCTGAGAATACTCTACCAACTGAAACTAAGGAGAGTGCTACCCTCCCAGGTCTGCTTATAGAGACTAACAGAGTCACCTGAAGAACAAGCTCTTAACAGAGACAACTATAACAGCTAGCTTCAGAGATTACCAGATTGCGAAAGGCAAACGTAAGAATCCTACTAACAGAAATCAAGACCACTCACCATCATCAGAACGCAGCACTCCCACCCCACCTAGTCCTGGGCACCCCAACACAACCGAAAATCTAGACCCAGATTTAAAAACATTTCTCATGATGATGATAGAGGACATCAAGAAGGACTTTCATAAATCACTTAAAGAATTACAGGAGAGCACTGCTAAAGAGTTACAGGCCCTTAAAGAAAAGCAGGAAAACACAGCCAAACAGGTAGAAGTCCTTAAAGAAAAACAGGAAAACACATCCAAACAGGTAATGGAAATGAACAAAACCATACTAGAACTAAAAAGGGAAGTAGACACAGTAAAGAAAACCCAAAGCGAGGCAACGCTGGAGATAGAAACCCTAGGAAAGAGATCTGGAACCATAGATGCGAGCATCAGCAACAGAATACAAGAAATGGAAGAGAGAATCTCAGGTGCAGATGATTCCATAGAGAACATCGACACAACTGTCAAAGAAAATACAAAATGCAAAAGGATCCTAACTCAAAACATCCAGGAAATCCAGGACACAATGAGAAGACCAAACCTACGGATAATAGGAATTGATGAGAATGAAGATTTTCTACTTAAAGGGCCAGCTAATATCTTCAACAAAATAATTGAAGAAAACTTCCCAAACATAAAGAAAGAGATGCCCATGATCATACAAGAAGCCTACAGAACTCCAAATAGACTGGACCAGAAAAGAAATTCCTCCTGACACATAATAATCAGAACAAAAAATGCACTTAATAAAGATAGAATATTAAAAGCAGTAAGGGAGAAAGGTCAAGTAACATATAAAGGAAGGCCTATCAGAATTACACCAGACTTTTCACCAGAGACTATGAAAGCCAGAAGAGCCTGGACAGATGTTATACAGACACTAAGAGAACACAAATGCCAGCCCAGGGTAATATACCCGGGCAAACTCTCAATTACCATAGATGGAGAAACCAAAATATTCCACGACAAATCCAAATTCACACAATATCTTTCCACGAATCCAGCCCTTCAAAGGATAATAACAGAAAAGAAGCAATACAAGGACAGAAATCACGCCCTAGAACAAGGAAGAAAGTAATCCCTCAACAAACCAAAAAGAAGACAGCCACAAGAACAGAATGCCAACTCTAACAACAAAAATAAAAGGAAGCAACAATTACTTTTCCTTAATATCTCTTAATATCAATGGACTCAATTCCCCAATAAAAA
The DNA here is from genome assembly GCF_000001635.26 of Mus musculus. Lineage (NCBI taxonomy): Eukaryota > Metazoa > Chordata > Mammalia > Rodentia > Muridae > Mus > Mus musculus. The sequence continues at coordinate 3,784,038 of NC_000084.6, read as the reverse complement.
GACATAGACTAACAGACTGGCTACACAAACAAGACCCAACATTCTGCTGCTTACAGGAAACCCATCTCAGGGAAAAAGACAGACACTACCTCAGAGTGAAAGGCTGGAAAACAATTTTCCAAGAAAATGGTCTGAAGAAACAAGCTGGAGTAGCTATTCTAATATCGGATAAAATCGACTTCCAACCCAAAGTTATCAAAAAAGACAAGGAGGGACACTTCATACTCATCAAAGGTAAAATCCTCATAGAGGAAGTCTCAATTCTGAATATCTACGCTCCAAATGCAAGGGCAGCCATATTCATTAAAGACACTTTAGTAAAGCTCAAAGCACACATCGCACCTCACACAATAATAGTGGGAGACTTCAACACACCACTTTCATCAATGGACAGATCGTGGAAACAGAAACTAAACAGGGACACAGTGAAACTAACAGAAGTTATGAAACAAATGGACCTAACAGATATCTACAGAACATTTTATCCTAAAACAAAAGGATATACCTTCTTCTCAGCACCTCACGGGACCTTCTCCAAAATTGACCATATAATTGGTCACAAAACAGGCCTCAACAGATACAAAAATATTGAAATTGTCCCATGTATCCTATCAGACCACCATGGCCTAAGACTGATCTTCAATAACAACATAAATAATGGAAAGCCAACATTCACGTGGAAACTGAACAACACTCTTCTCAAGGATACCTTGGTCAAGGAAGGAATAAAGAAAGAAATTAAAGACTTTTTAGAGTTTAATGAAAATGAAGCCACAACGTACCCAAACCTTTGGGACACAATGAAAGCATTTCTAAGAGGGAAACTCATAGCTCTGAGTGCCTCCAAGAAGAAACGGGAGAGAGCACATACTAGCAGCTTGACAACACATCTAAAAGCTCTAGAAAAAAAGGAAGCAAATTCACCCAAGAGGCGTAGACGGCAGGAAATAATCAAACTCATGGGTGAAATCAACCAAGTGGAAACAAGAAGAACTATTCAAAGAATTAACCAAACGAGGAGTTGGTTCTTTGAGAACATCAACAATATAGATAAACCCTTAGCTAGACTCACTAAAGGGCACAGTGACAAAATCCTAATTAACAAAATCAGAAATGAAAAGGGAGACATAACAACAGATCCTGAAGAAATCCAAAACACCATCAGATCCTTCTACAAAAGGCTATACTCAACAAAACTGGAAAACCTGGACGAAATGGACAAATTTCTGGACAGATACCAGGTACCAAAGTTGAGTCAGGATCAAGTTGACCATCTAAACAGTCCCATATCACCTAAAGAAATAGAAGCAGTTATTAATAGTCTCCCAGCCAAAAAAAGCCCAGGACCAGACAGGTTTAGTGCAGAGTTCTATCAGACCTTCAAAGAAAATCTAATTCCAGTTCTGCACAAACTATTTCACAAAATAGAAGTAGAAGGTACTCTACCCAACTCATTTTATGAAGCCACTATTACTCTGATACCTAAACCACAGAAAGACCCAACAAAGATAGAGAACTTCAGACCAATTTCTCTTATGAATATCAATGCAAAAATCCTCAATAAAATTCTTGCTAACTGAATCCAAGAACACATTAAAGCAATCATCCATCCTGACCAAGTAGGTTTTATTCCAGGAATGCAGGGATGGTGTAATATACGAAAATCCATCAATGTAATCCATTATATAAACAAACTCAAAGACAAAAACCACATGATCATCTCGTTAGATGCAGAAAAAGCATTTGACAAGATTCAACACCCATTCATGATAAAAGTTTTGGAAAGATCAGGAATTCAAGGCCCATACCTAAACATGATAAAAGCAATCTACAGCAAACCAGTAGCCAACATCAAAGTAAATGGAGAGAAGCTGGAAGCAATCCCACTAAAATCAGGGACTAGACAAGGCTGCCCACTTTCTCCCTACCTTTTCAACATAGTACTTGAAGTATTAGCCAGAGCAATTCGACAACAAAAGGAGATCAAGGGGATACAAATTGGAAAAGAAGAAGTCAAAATATCACTTTTTGCAGATGATATGATAGTATATATAAGTGACCCTAAAAATTCTACCAGAGAACTCCTAAACCTGATAAACAGCTTCAGTGAAGTAGCTGGATATAAAATAAACTCAAACAAGTCAATGGCCTTTCTCTATACAAAGAATAAACAGGCTGAGAAAGAAATTAGTGAAACAACACCCTTCTCAATAGTCACAAATAATATAAAATATCTTGGCGTGACTCTAACTAAGGAGGTGAAAGATCTGTATGATAAAAACTTCAAATCTCTGAAGAAAGAAATTAAGGAAGATCTCAGAAGATGGAAAGATCTCCCATGCTCATGGATTGGCAGGATAAACATTGTAAAAATGGCTATCTTGCGAAAAGCAATCTACAGATTCAATGCAATCCCTATCAAAATTCCAACTCAATTCTTCAACGAATTAGAAGGAGCAATTTGCAAATTCATCTGGAATAACAAAAAACCTAGGATTGCAAAAAGTCTTCTCAAGGATAAAAGAACCTCTGGTGGAATCACCATGCCTGACCTAAAGCTTTACTACAGAGCAATTGTGATAAAAACTGCATGGTACTGGTATAGAGACAGACAAGTAGACCAATGGAATAGAATTTAAGACCCAGAAATGAACCCACACACCTATGGTCACTTGATCTTCGACAAGGGAGCTAAAACCATCCAGTGGAAGAAAGACAGCATTTTCAACAATTGGTGCTGGCACAACTGGTTGTTATCATGTAGAAGAATGCGAATCGATCCATACTTATCTCCTTGTACTAAGGTCAAATCTAAGTGGATCAAGGATCTTCACATAAAACCAGAGACACTGAAACTTATAGAGGAGAAAGTGGGGAAAAGCCTTGAATATATGGGCACAGGGGAAAAATTCCTGAACAGAACAGCAATGGCTTGTGCTGTAAGATTGAGAATTGACAAATGGGACCTAATGAAACTCCAAAGTTTCTGCAAGGCAAAAGACACTGTCAATAAGACAAAAAGACCACCAACAGATTGGGAAAGGATCTTTACCTATCCTAAATCAGATAGGGGACTAATATCCAACATATATAAAGAACTCAAGAAGGTGGACTTCAGAAAATCGAATAACCCCATTAAAAAATGGGGCTCAGAACTGAACAAAGAATTCTCACCTGAGGAATACCGAATGGCAGAGAAGCACCTGAAAAAATGTTCAACATCCTTAATCATCAGAGAAATGCAAATCAAAACAAGCCTGAGATTCCACCTCACACCAGTCAAAATGGCTAAGATCAAAAATTCAGGTTACAGCAGATGCTGGCGTGGATGTGGAGAAAGAGGAACACTCCTCCATTGTTGGTGGGATTGCAGGCTTGTACAACCACTCTGGAAATCAGTCTGATGGTTCCTCAGAAAATTGGACATAGTACTACCGGAGGATCCAGCAATACCTCTCCTGGGCATATATCCAGAAGATACCCCAACTGGTAAGAAGGACACATGCTCCACTATCTTCATAGCAGCCTTATTTATAATAGCCAGAAGCTGGAAAGAACCCAGATGCCCCTCAACAGAGGAATGGATACAGAAAATGTGGTACATCTACACAATGGAGTACTACTCAGCTATTAAAAAGAATGAATTTATGAAATTCCTAGCCAAATGGATGGACCTGGAGGGCATCATCCTGAGTGAGGTAACACATTCACAAAGGAACTCACACAATATGTACTCACTGATAAGTGGATATTAGCCCCAAACCTAGGATTCCCAAGATATAAGATACAATTTGCTAAACACATGAAACTCAAGAAGAATGAAGACTGAAGTGTGGACACTATGCCCCTCCTTAGAATTGGGAACAAAACACTCATGGATGGAGTTACAGAGACAAAGTTTGGAGCTGAGATGAAAGGATGAACCATGTAGAGACTGCCATATCCAGGGATCCACCCCATAATCAGCGTCCAAACGCTGACACCATTGCATACACTAGCAAGATTTTATCGAAAGGACCCAGATGTAGCTGTCTCTTGTGAGACTATGCCGGGGCCTAGCAAACACAGAAGTGGATGCTCACAGTCAGCTAATGGATGGATCACAGGGCTCCCAATGGAGGAGCTAGAGAAAGAACCCAAGGAGCTAAAGGGATCTGCAACCCTATAGGTGGAACAACATTATGAACTATCCAGTACCCTGGAGCTCTTGACTCTAGCTGCATATGTATCAAAAGATGGCCTAGTCGGCCATCACTGGAAAGAGGCCCATTGGACACGCAAACTTTATATGCCCCAGTACAGGGGAACGCCAGGGCCAAAAAGGGAGAGTGGGTGGGTAGGGGAGTGGGGGTGGGTGGGTATGGGGGACTTTTGGTATAGCATTGGAAATGTAAATGAGCTAAATACCTAATAAAAATGGGAAAAAAAAGAAAATGCTAGATGTTCAATTACATTTCAGTTTAAGACATTGACCTTTGTTAAGTTATCTGTTGCTGGTGGGTCTGTGTTAGACAGCTAATCCCTTGTTCAGGGTGTCAGCATCATTTCCTATAAAGGGTCAAATCTCAACTACTTCAGATTATCTAAGTCATGGGCTCAGGGACAATTAATCAGCCCAGTTATTACAGTAGCCATGACCACTCCATACCCCAAGGGGTGTGATTTTGTTCCTATTAAACATTCTTTATAGAGACAGAGGTTGGGGCTGGAAATGTAGCTCTGTTAGTAGAGAGCTTGCCTGTCATGCATAGGGTCCCAAATTCAATTGCCAGTACCTCATAAGCCAGATATGGCAGTACACACCTGTAATTTCAACACTAAGAGACAGAAACTGGGGGTGGGGGGGTGGTCATAAGTTTAAATTCATTTGGGGCTACATAGTCAGGGGCCACTACGGAGTCTATTTCAAAGCCTCTAAAAGTATAAATGATAGGCAGCTGCTCTGGATTCATTAACAAAGTTGTAAATTCTTGTCATGTTTTTATTTATTAAAATTGAAAAATATATTCACAGCCAGGTGTTAGTAACAGCTTCAGTGTGAACTCCTCTCTCCATTCTTGTAAAAATCCAGACAGAAGGGATTAACCTGGAAGATTGCATCTGAAAAACAGCTTTCCAGACCTTATGATTTTAGACCTTGTAGCATTATAGGAAAAGGCCTCCAGGAAAAATGGCCTTCCTCTCTATGTCCCCAAAAACTTATTCCAGAACTAAACAGACCTTGGCTTTCCCTTCAGCATGGTCCTGCCCTCAGCCTGACAGGGACATGACCTAAGTGTACCAGCTCCATCAGGCCTCAACTTCACATCACCCAGTCATGAAAACAGCCCCATCTCATTGTTCTACAAAACTGAATCTCTCTGTTCAAAGCCGGGATTTAATGAACCAAAAGATAAGTGAATCATCTTACCACATGCTAAAGACAAATCAGTACATACAACTCTCCAGGGTCTCAGAGAAGCCACATTTCATTCTGACCTCAGAAGCCATAACTGGGAATAGGGTATGCTGGATCCAGTAGGCTCCACAGGGAGAGACTGAAAGGGGAGACTGCGGTGCCAAAACCAAAGGACCCGAGCTAATGATAAACCTGAAGCACAACTTGAAGGGAAAGGAAAGATTTTCAGAATATCTTCAAAATATATTGTTGATCCTTGATGGTTTCTTTGGGAGATTCTAGAAGAAAATGAGGTGTCTTCCTACACAGCTAAAAATACTGTCAGTGTTAAATGGAAAGTAAGATGTTCTTAAACACGTGATACATGATATAGAGTTAAAAGCCAAATTAAAAGCTTGGAAGGTAGCTCAGTGGATAAAGAATAAGCATGAGACCAGTTTTCCTAGTATTCATGTGAAAGAACATACCATGATACTGCACACATGTCAGGATTCTCTAGCCAGCCAATCTCCTGTCAACAGCAAGCTCCAGGTTCAGGAATAACCTGTTTCAAAATATAAGGTGGAGAAAAATGGAAGATTACACTGATTTCTAACACACACACACAGACGCCATGTACACACTCACTATACACACATATATACCACACACAGACATCACATATATAGACACCACTCACACACACACACACACACACACACACACACACACACAAACACACACACACACACACACACACACACACACACACACACACCACATCCACTATACCACACACACACACACACACACATACTCACATGCATAGAATAAATGGAGGCAGTTCTATCTGCTTTTGCCTACTCTCTGGGAGAGTTATGTTATCACCTACTTATTGATCTGTGTCTATTTTATGGATGTGTATACAGAGAACAACCTGATCACCCTGTCTCTATCTCCCCAGTACAGAGATTATGGGTGTGTGCCACAATACCTGGCTTTTTATGTGTGTTCTGAGGTTCTAAACTCTGGCTCTCAAGTACTTTACAGAGTATTGTTCTTTTTTTCCAGCACATGGGTTATGGGGATAGAACTCAAGTGCTCAGGCTGAGCTACCCTCTGGCCTCATGTTGCCTTCTGAACTTGCCTAAGAGGCATGCACAGAGCAAACTAGTGGTGTTCAGCATTTCTGTAGAGGAAGGACCTGGAGGATGCTAGAGCAGAGTTTAAATGATGATCAGTGCTGACTCCCTGCTGGAGTACTTCCATTCTTCACCTCCATTTCTCACTAATTCTTTTACCTCTCAATACTTCACACTAAGAACAAGTGGTGGACCATGGGGGTGGAAGGGAGAGGGATGGGGCAAGAGGATCATAATTTCAAGTCTAGCTTGGGCTACATAGTGAGACGCTATTAATAAACAAGTAGGTGCCTGCTAGCATTGACATCCCAATACTAAGATAACTGCTGGGCTCTCATTGGTTGAGATAACCTGTGAGCCTCTCCTATTAGAACAGCCAAGTACTGGTGTTCAGCCACCCTGCTTGCACTAGAAGGCAATGAAGTAACCCAAGGATAAGGAAAGACAGAAGGAAGAGAACAGAGAAGGGAGTCCTGGGGATCACAGGCCTTCTGAAGTTTTGTCCAAAAGAAGGAAGAAGGACACACACAATGAAAAAGAAAATCATGAGGGAGAAAGAACCTGTGGCAGGATTTTCCCAGTTCAATCTATTTAAATATTAGTGCAGCAGGAGACCTGTGATTGGACAGGGAAAAGGAAGGCAGAGCTAAAAGTCACAGGGACAGAAAACAACTCAAGGGAGGGGGAAAGAAGCAAGATGATTGACAGACAGGAAGAAGATCCTGATTTCATGTGGTTTTAAATAGCCACAAGTAGTTATGAATATCATATAGAGGTAGAATAATTGAGATAACTTGTCTGATCTAGGTGGGCAGCTTGTACCATTATCAATTGGTCCTGAAATTATTGTGTGGGCATCTTGTGAATTTATTGATATGTAAATCTGACTGGTTAATTATAAGTTTCTAGAGTTCTGTTTTACTGGGTTACTGGAAGGTAGGACCGCTGCCCACAGGGGGATTATGGATGAGAGAGTATGGGCTGCACTGAAGCAACTATCTCAAGCTGGGAAGACTGTGACTGGTGGCTGCATAGTGCTAGCCATGGAGGCAGTGGAGTTGGTCAGCAGAGAGTAGTTGGATGGAGCATGAGAACTTGGCAGTAATTTTTGTTTAATATTTTCTACAACAAGAACCCAAGTCCAAAGGAAGCTGGTTGGCTTCTGCTTCTTCAGCCTGCCCCTCTCAGGACCCAACCTAAAGTCTTGTATCACATAGGATTAGAAGTCATCTGGAAGCATGACCACCTCTCAGAAGATGAATCAAGACTAGTTTATAAACTGTGAACTCACAGTGACAATGTGTTCCCTGTTGTATACATACCAGGGACTAGTCAAATACCCTCTCTGGGGATAAGGAAAGCTCTAGGACTCTCACCTGCCTGGGCTTGTGTGTCTGAAGGCAGAGCCACAGGTCTCCAATGTGTTCTTATAGGAGGAGCAAAGGAGCATGAGCCCTGAGCAGAAGGACATGAACAATAAGAAAGATCTGTTAAACAGAACCAGCCAGTTCCACTTCTGACTTACTACACTAACAGGCAATATTACACCTCCAGACCTACTGAGTTGTTAGAAGATAAGATTTCTTTACAATAAAAATCTTCTGACAGTTCTGTGAGCCAACATCTTCAAGTAGACATAATGTACAGCATTCATAAGCTGTTCATGTATGATACATGTACGTGTGTGTATGTATCTCACAAATAGAATGCTTGATTAGTGTTAGCTGATAGTGTTGCTATTGCTGTTACTCCGAGGATTAGAAGTAACTCAGTACAGTACAGAGGGGATAACTACTGAAGTCACACCATGTTCTAGTTACTGGATATGAGCACACAAGTTAAAAGTTCCTCTCAAGACTCACAGCAGGAAGGAGGGGGCCAGAAACACAAAGGGCTGAGTCTGGGGCCAAGGGCAAGAGTCCTTTGATATCTCCCTTGAACACTCAAACGATGGTCTAAGATGCAACCCTGAAGGTTTTTCTTCTAAAGCCAACAGTAGACCCAGAACATGGGAGCCCAGAGCAGGTAGGTCATGACCCAAGAGGCACAGACTTCTTCCTAAGTCCCAGCCACTTCCTCCATCCTGAGAAGACAGGGAGTAACTGGGAGATGGGCTGCATCTGCATTTTCTTTCTTTTACTTTATCAGAAGGCCAGGAACCAGATGCTTCACATGCATAATCAGACTATACAAATGTTAACAACTCAGACGAATCTGGAGTTTATATGTAGCAAAGGCACCACTACACACACACACACACACACACACACACACACACCAACACCACCACCACCACCACCACCACCACCAACAACAACAACAACAGTCATTTAAGCTATCCATTATAGCTATTAGAAATTAAATAATTCTGAATGTGTCCTGGACACAAGCTGAGTTTTCTATAGTCCATTTAGGTATGCCACCTGCAGTTCATTACTTATCAAGCCATTGTTCCTTTGTGGGGGGAAAAAGGGTGGAGGAGGAAAGGCTGCTGTTAGGAATTGGTTCTAATGCTTTGTCTTAATTTGGCTCCCCAAATCTGGAATCTGTGTGTCCAAATGCTGAAGGTCTCTGTTCCCAAATGGTATTTGATTGATCAAAAATGTTCCAACGGCCAGTGGCTGGGCAGAATAAAAGAGGTGGGACTTCTAGGTTTACAGGGGAGGAATGCAAGGGGAGGGGAGAAAGAAAGGGCCCACCATGAGAAGGGATAGGCCAGACCAAGCCAGGAAGGAACAGGAGGGAGTAACAGAGGAAATGTAGGTACAAGAAGGAAAGTGGCCCCCGGAAGAGCTGCCCAGAAGCATCTTGGGCAGCAAAGATAAGAGGACTGCCTGAAGAAGCCAGGGAAGCAAAGATAAAATATGGATTTTGGAGCCAGGAGTATCGAGGGGGGTTGTTTGCTGGCTGTGGGGAGTTTTAGCAGCGCCCAACCATTGAGCTAGTCAAGACATCTCAAAATTAAGCTGGCATATGTGTCTTTCATTTGCAAATCCAGAGGGAGCTGGCAAATGGCTGGAATTGCAACCTGTGGGAAGCATATTGCAGATTAACTAATTCACTGTTACAGGCTGCCATGATGGTTCAACTGATCAAGGAGCTTGCTGCCAAATCTGGTGGCCTGACTTCAATCCCCAAAACCTGCATGACCGAAGGAAAGAGCAGACTCTTGCAAGTTGTTTTCTGACTTCCACACACATGGTGACAAATATGTTACCCCAAAACAATAAGTAAATAAATACATTTAATTTAAAAAGAATTTTTTAGAAACAAAATAATGAAAGCAGCTCATATAGATATTACCCCCTTCTAATGAGTTGGCGATATTCTTAACTTTTTTTTTTTAGTTATTTTCTTTATATACATTTCAAATGCTATCCCTAAAGTTCCCCACCCTGCTCCCCTACCCACCCACTCCTGCTTCTTGGCCCTGGCGTTCCCCTGTACTGGGGCATATAAAGTTTGCAATACCAAGGGGCCTGTCTTCCCAGTGATGGCCAACTAGGCCAATTTCTGCTACATATGCAGCTAGAGATACAAGAAATATTCTTAACTTTTACACTGTCGAAAGTTTTCAGACATGTCGTTGGCTGAGGATCAACTTGATTCAAAACATAGTAGGTGCCAGGAGAGTTTTAACTCACTAATGAGTAACTAACGCACTAAGGCATTAACGGGGAACAAGATCTGGGTTATAAGGGCGATGCTTTGACTATCTAATATGAATAAGGAAATGCCCTGTGACCTTAGTCACATTTATAGTCTGTGAAAATAATAACAGAAGATGCATTTACTGGCAGAGTTCACTTCAGTTTTCTGAACAATATCCAAACAAATGCCAATTTTCAAAAACTCAACATGTTCAGCTTTTAGGAGTATTTTTAATATCTGAGCCCTTGCTGTCTGTCCTGTTTAATAGCTATCAATAATGAACTTGCAAAGAAAAGAACTGACATTCATTAAAAACTAAACCTCTTCTAGAAAAGTTTAATGTATACAAATTTCTCATTAACAAGAAGAGAAGTATCCCTTGTAGAAAAATTTGGATTTCAAAAATGTGATTTTTTGTTTATATTTGGAGTGAAAGCACAGTAGGAGTGCATTTCAGATTGTAATGGTGATATAGGTTTGAAATTCAAGCACTCGCCACTAGTGGTTCATGGGTACACACTCAAGAACCTATTTAATGACATAAGGCGTCACCTAGAAATTGTTCTATATGATCAGGCTGCAGTATCTGGTGAATGATTCATCCTCATGGAGAGTGTATTTAGGATTTTAATTCTGAACACATCCTGTAATCAAGTCAGAAGCTGCAGAAAGAAGAACAAGAGTCCCCGTCCATTCCTAAGAGTTACCAAATACCTCTTTGTCCAACTATGTACCTGACACTGAAAGCATGAGGCCAGCAGGATTCGTTTTTAAGATTTATTCATCTTATTTTGTATGTAGTTTGCCTGCAGACGTGTATGCGCCATGTGCACGCTAGGTGTCTACAGAGGTCAGAGGATGGGTATTGGATCTGGCGCTAGAGTTATGATGATTGTGAATGCTATGTGCATGCTGGGAATGGAACCTGGGCCCTTTGCAAGAGCAACAAGTGAGAAGTCTTTCCAGAAGGTTCTGTCTTCTCTGGTTCACAAGGGGAAGAAGACAGAGGTAGAAGAGAACCCAGGTGAGTAATATTCACTGACAGCTTACTTACCCCTGAGCACAGTAGGGAATGCCAACATTGTAATCCTCAAGAACTTCACAATATTGACTAAAAATTAAAGCATATGTATGGAATAACTATTTCATAATCATATTTGATAATATGTCAGGAACGCAGTACCTTAAAGGCAGGTGAAAACTTAGAGAAAACAAATTGGTCCTGTAGTTTCTGAAAAAAAAAATCGTTATGAGAAGGTAGTATTTAATGGCTTATTTTAAAAGAGGGCTTGCCAGGTTGATTTACATTCCTTATCTCTCTAATGGAAGAAGCTATATGAGGTCTGGCCATTGCTCTCCTTTATACCCGAGGGGACACAGGATAAGATCACTAAACCAAGGTCATGGAGCCAAGAAGGTGGATCAAAGAGCAACTAGATGTCTTGTTCTTCTTCACAGTTTTTCCCCAAGTCCAAGTTCCTGGCAACAGCATGGACACAGAGGAGGTGAACCTGTGTCCCAGCTTGTTTTCTGTTGCTGTGATAAATTATGCTGAAAAGAACTCAAAGAGGAAAGGGTTCGTTTTACAAGTAGGTTATAGTTCAACATTGACGGAAGTCAGGGCAGGAACCATGGTACCCCATGGTTCCTCATTACTTCATTACTCATTTGCTCTCATGGCTTGCCCACTCTGTGTTCTTATACAACCTCAGACCGCATATCTAGAGGTGGCACTGCCACAGTGAGCTTCGCCCTCTCATATCAACCATCAATCAAGAAAAAAACCTCACAGGCTTACCTACAGGCCAGTCTGACAGAAGAGTGTTCTCACCTGATATTCCCTTTTCCCAGAGGCCCCAAGTTTGTGTTAAGCGAAGAAAAAAATCAACAACCATCCAGCAGAACCTGTGAGCCTTCATGGGAAAACTGGCTCAACTACGATAAACAAACAAACAAGCAAGCAACAAAAATTCCCAGAAAGCAATTGAAACACCTCGAAAGGCCTCCATGACAGGCTGCCTTAGCCACAAAGGGTTCTCCATGTAGATGTGATTCTATTTTCAACACCTAACATTTTATTTAGATTGCAGAATATTCAAGAACCATGTGTTGAACTACTAACTGATAGGCAGAGCTAGAAGAATCAGATGGGGCCCAGAAAACCCAGACAGAAGATTTGCCTAAAAACACAGGAAGTATGTTGAGTCTCTGAAAACATGGCAGGCAAGACCTTGAAGGTTCAATGTCCTTTTGGATCATTCAGTAGGTGGCTTCTACTTATGGCTGTGACATTTTCTGTCTTGATGAGGCTCCTGTAAGCAATGTCCATCCCATCCAAGTTCCTAAAAGGTGACTTTCCTCTTCACTATGTCCTAAGAAATCCTGCGTGAAGGCAGGCCTATTGCCTTTTCCACACCAGTAGATGACAGCAGGAAACAAACAAACAAACAAACAAACAGAAAAAAACAAAACACTGGCCTACTAATCCATCAAACATGTCCGTCACATTTCCTTTGACTCATAACATTACAGGAGGTAGGGAGAACCTTCAGAAAGGTACCACTCAAATGCTTCAACAATGCTGGATGGTGGAACACTAATAACGGAGACAGAGGTGATGATAGAGCACCTGCACAGCATAACCAAGACCCTGGGTTCAATTCCCAGCACCAAAAAGAAAAAAATTAAAAATTGAATAAACAATCTGATAAATGCAGAATCAGTGGAAACCTCACTATGGGAATCAAGAATACAAGTTACTACTTTACAAAGCATAACCAGGAAAGAACATGAAGTGGCTGGCACTCCTCAGTGTTCTCCCACCTGCAGCATGCGGCCTACACATAACTTGGGATTTATAGAGTTTAAAAAGTTTGTCTTTTAAGAGTGAGAGTTGGTCTTGTCAGTGAATTAGACTCAGGTGATCCACCTGCAGAGAGATCTTGTTTATTGAACACCCTCCACTATCTTCTCCAAGCCTCTACCAACAGAGAGCTATCTTTATGCTTTAAATAATAGCCAAAACAAACAAACAAACAAACAAACAAATAAAACCCATACAGCCATGCTCACTTCAGCAGCAAATACACTAAAATTGAAACAATACAGAGAAGATAACATGGCCCCTGGTGAGTCCCCTTCTGGCACTGAAGACCTGGAAAATTCCCAGAGAGCTGCTTGCTTTCAATCCACATTGGAAGCCTAAAGAAGTAGGTTCTAATATCAATGAAAGAATGACACAGCAATGGAATAGAAGAACTTACCAGAAAGAGTGAAAGTGAGCAGGCAAAAAAGGAAAAGCTTTCTTTTCAAATGACCTTTTTTTACCTGGGCTGCCACCAGAAGGTGCCACCCATTTTTTAGGGTGGATCTTTCCAGTTCAAGTACTCTAATCAAGAAAATTCTTCACAGTGTCCAGCAGCTTGTGTCTTAGTTGATTCCAGTCAAGTTGATAACTAAGATTAACCATCAAACACAATAGATGCTAAATCCACTCAACCTGATAATCAAAATTAACCATCACAGACAGCAATATATTTATGAAGGTAAGTGACACTTAGAGTCTGCTGGAAGCTGGGACAACGAGGTTCCTTACACATTTATCTCTGTTCTTAGGATCTTTCCTTTTCCTTTTCCTTTTCCTTTTCCTTTTCCTTTTCCTTTCCCTTTCCCTTTCCCTTTCCCTTTCCCTTTCCCTTTCCCTTTCCCTTCCCCTTCCCCTTTCCCTTTCTCTTTCTCTTTCTTTTTTTCCTTCATTTCTTCCTCCCTTACCCCCTCTCTCTTTTTAAAAGAGTTTTCAGTTAACTCCTGAAAGGAGACAAAGGTTATTATAGAATGCCCATTTCTTGAACCTTATAGTCAGAGAGAATTTAAGTCCTCCACTCAAAAGATACTTAACTCTTGAGTGACCAAAAAAAGAGGAAATTCAGAAAAGCAAATTCAGAAGCACAAGGATTTGAAAGGAACTGAATGCTGGAGAGATGCAAATGAATGCAAATGATTGCAAATGAGAATGCAAAATCCCAAGAAGGCTGAGCCAGGGGCCAGTTCCCTCAAGAATTGAGTGCTATGCCAGAGGAAGCAAGCATGACCCAGATCCAGACCAGGTCAGCTGCCTTCTCACAACCAGTTGAGGGAGGCAAGTTTTCTAATTTTGATGCCAGCACATATAAGGTAGGCATGGCCTAATACAGAGAACCCCTGTAGAACAGACAGCAGGCATGCCTCCTTCAACAGGAAGCCCCTAGATTACCATGTGGAACAACTAATCTAAAAGCCTTAATCTATCAAGTCTTGGATTCCCCTTTATTTTTCTTCTTCTAAACATAATTAGTTGTATAATGTTTCAATAATTCAGGAAAAAATTACCAATGAACTCACCTGCCAGAGCTAAGAAATGTTTCCTGTAAGTCATCTTTGTTCTGTTGTCTTTTTTCCTTTACAAAATCATTCTTGTGAGTGTGAATGCCCTACTTATTACCAGCACAGCCAGTGTGAGGAAGTTGGATGGCAACCTTGTGAAGTCAGTTTCTCTCTCCACCAGGCTTGCAAAGTGAGTTATCCACTGAGCCATTTTGGGGGGCTCATAAGAAGTCAAATATTTTAGTCACAAGTAAAGTAGCCTGTGTCATTGGTGAACATCCGTGGAAGATGGACAGAAATTTGACCATGACTTCAAAATTTATACAGACATAAAACAAAGCAAAACGTAGACATGCTTTTTTTCTCTTTAAATGGACAGATATGGTAAGTGCAATCAAAAGGCTGGCGATGTGATCCACCCAGCAACATGCAACACTGAACACTGAACCAGTGAATGCTTCTTGGCAGGAATCATATATTTTTAAACCTTTTCTTATAACCTTCATTTGCTAATTTCATGTAGGATGCTTGGATTCATGGTCTTAGAACCTTGTTTAATTTAATCATCAAGGTTACACATATAAAATCATACAAGGAGTTTGTTCCTTTCCTATTCCTTGCAAAGGTTTACATGTAGTATTTATCTGTTCTTTAAGGATCCTGTAAACTTGACTGTATCTCTAGGGTTGGAATCTTTCTTTTGAGAAGGGTGGAGGGATTAGAAGGACTTGCAGACTACCCTTCTCAACTCACCTCTCTTGTTGATGAGATGTGTATTCAGACTTCGGAATCAGTTTTGGTAATCATTGTTCCTCTGGCGAATTGCCTGTCTGCAAAGATATGGCCAGGTTGTGAGCAGGGTAGGACTGCTTGTATCTTGCATGTTTCCTCTGAGCATGGCCTCAACAGCAGGACTCACTTTATCGAGCTCCCAGTCTGGGAGAGCTGTGTTATTCCTTTGTGTCCTAGCTCATAATTGCTAGGCTTATCTTTATGACTTCCTTCCTTCTACTAGGTCTGCTGCTCTGCCCTGGTTTTTCTATTGTGCTGGGTTAAACAGCCTCCTCAGGAAGTCCCAGTCTCTCTCATTTCTCACATAGACCATCTAGCCTATAAATGTTCACTAACAGGTCATCCAGGATGAGCCCATACTTTTGGGCTGTTGATGCATTATTACTTCTATTGTTCTGAGGTTTTGGGTTTTATTGAGGAGAATTTCAAACACAAAAGCAAACAGTGCTTCACCTCAAATCCTTCTAGAAAGTTTCTAGCTCAACATCACCCACTTTCTAATATGTGCTTTTGGATAGTCCACTTCCCTTGTTGTTTTTGTTAAAGCAGAATTGTGTGTCTTAGTTCTCCTTGAAGACAGAGCCTAGACTTTAAATAATCTTGTGTCATACACAGTAGTAGCTTTTTTTAAAGGGTGGTTGGGTTCCTTTTACAAACATATGATCAGAGTCTAAGCAACCATTGTGCAAGATGTAGCCTTAGATCCATCCACAGTTAAAAAAAAAAAACTTTAAAATATTTTTATCATGATCCTTTGAACTTATAGCAGAGTTCAGAGTGGAGGAAGGTCCAGCTTGTGTGAGTCAGCCCTGCTTTTCCTTCCTCTGCCCTGGAAAGAGGCAATCCCAGCCACTCTGCTACCCAAGAGAAGCACCACAGGAAAAAGAAGTCACCATGATAGAATTCTAGAGCCTTCAGACTCCACCACCACTGACTCAACTGTTTCTAAGAATAGCTTGATAGAAAAAAAAAAAAAGTACTGGCACCAGACTCTGGTCTTTAATTGCCTCCAGCTTTAAAACAGTAAGAAGCTGGAGCAGAAATGCCCCCTTGGAAACTCCATCCAGGCCTCACTTCTGTGGACCTGGATGAGACTCTTGACCTGGGTCCCAGAGAGACAGACCCTGCAGGATGATGTCAACACTGATCGTGTCTTCATCTCCAGGATGCATGGACCTCTAAAGTCAGAAGGGCTCCCTCCCAAAAGTGAAAATAGTTCATTGGGTGCTTGGCATGTCATTTTATTTTTATAGTATATTTTAGTACATTTTAGCTGACTGCTAAATCAGAGACAAAAAAAAAAAATCACTTTCCTCAAAGCACAGTGTCAGACAGGACTAGTGAGATGGCTTAGTGGTAAAGGTGCTTGCCACTGCCTGGCAACAGCCTCGGAGAGGGTAGGAATCTTTTGTTTCATGTGAATAATACCTCCAACCATGTGTGAGTCACCGGCTTCTTTGCTGGTGGAACATATCCACCACTGAGAGTGTGGAGCTGACTACTGTTGTTGCCAGGCACCGCACCGCTCCACATTATCAGTGTGAGCAACCTACCTGTCCAAGCTTTAGTCGCAGACCTCAGATCACACTGACAACAGTCTATTTTGGAAATTCTCAGAACAAAGACAATTAGCACTGACATGAGACCCAAATCAACAAGGACAGCCCTAGGAGTGTTTACTGTGCTTATGCCCTGGGCCTCTGCTTTGTTAATAATCATCAGCTTGTGCAGAAATTTACTGTCTCTATAC
This sequence comes from Mus musculus, assembly GCF_000001635.26. Classification (NCBI taxonomy): domain Eukaryota; kingdom Metazoa; phylum Chordata; class Mammalia; order Rodentia; family Muridae; genus Mus; species Mus musculus. Next base: position 3,766,964 of record NC_000084.6, on the reverse strand, counting down.
CCCAACACAGTTCTCATTGTGAAATTTTCCTGCTATCCTGGGTGACTAACACAAAAAAACAGACTGTCCTCACCTGAGGTCAGCAGCCAGTAATGAATTATATTTGCCTACATGCTAGAGTGTTCTTAACTTGGAAGACTTAGAGTATTTGGTTGTACAGAAGCATAAATATTGGTTGAGTAGCATCAGTTTTCAGTTTTGTTGCTCAGCTGCTTCCCAGAAGCCATCTGACCTGCACATAAGCTACCATTCAGCACATACATTTTCCCTTGCCTGTGTGTGGTATCTCAGAACTCCCTCCAACTTGCTTGTGAGCCACTGAACTTGCTGTGTTCTCCACTGACTCCTAAGGATGATCTCTGTATGAGGCAAGACTCACCTCTGTCTTTTCCATATGACTTTTCCTCCTCCCTCCCTCCTCCTCCTCTTCCTCCTCCGTCTTCTCTCTCTCTCTCTCTCTCTCTCTCTCTCTCTCTCTCTCTCTCTCTCTCTCTCTCTCCTCTCTCCTCTCTCTCTCTCCACCCCCTGCCCAGGGTGTGTATGTGTGTATATGTGTGTGTGTGTGTGTGTGTGTGTGTGTGTGTGTGTGTGTGTGTAAATCAGAGGACAACTTGTAGAAGTTGGTTCTTCTCTCCTTCTATTATCATGTAGGTTCTGGGAATCAAACTTGTGCTGTTGTATTGTCAAGCTCAGCAATAAGCTTAGCAATAAGCTTAGCAATAAGCTTAGCAATAAGCTTAGCAATAAGCACCTCTCTTAGCTGAGCCATCTTTCTTATTATCTGACACAGAGTTTCTCACTAAATGTTAGAAGTAGCATAAAAGAAGAAAAGGGTGTCAGAAGAAGAGGAACAAACTAACATTCATTTTCCATGCTATTTGTCCTGCACCAGGCCCTCCACATGTTAGTTCTTTTAACTATGCTTTTAAAGGATGCTAGAGGCTGCAGACATAATATTTGCACTGTCTTAGTCTTTGAGTCAGGAAACTAAGTCAAACATTCCTCTAAATGACTGAATTTTACTTATGATTTTGAGTTGTGAGAATTAATACCCATAACACAACTACAAAATTAAGGTAAATATGATATGTATTTTCATAAAGCAGAAATATTCTGTTAAAAGATTATCTCTTAGGCAGGCAAAGTAATCCATACATTTGTTCCCAGAACTCTGAAAGAAGAGACAGTTATATCAGTAAGTTTAAGGCTAACCTGATTTATATAGTGAATTCTAGGCTAGCCAGAGCTACCTAGTGACACCCTGTCTTAAATTTTAAAAAATTTTCTTAAAAAGCACAGAAAGCTTATCTCTTGTCCTGTTATAGTCACCATCTTGTCACTGAGCCAGGCTCATCTTGCCCATCATGCAATATACCCAGGCCTAAAAACTCAGAGGGCACGAAGGGAGGAAAGGTTTTTAATAAGGCAGCCAAGCATGGACACAAAGAAACATTCCCAGGAACAGGGTCTAAGAATAGCTATAGGATAGAGGTAAAGGCATGGGGAAGAGCAACTGGGCTAAATCTTGAATAATCCATCTTCAGGGTTCTTCATGCTCAGGTGACAGTGGTACTATCCCCTGAAAAAGGTTTTGGTCATTTGACCTCAGATAGATTACCCATCAGGCCTCTTTATAGGATCAAGTAAGGAGTCTGGGCTTCTACCTGGTCTGGGGCGGGGGGCGGGGGGGGGTGCGACAAAGCAGCTCTCGAGCAACTATAAAACAGCACAGATGCCCATCATCATCAAGATTTACCTGTAAGACTCCAGGGAGCCTTAGCTTACCGGGGACCCCCTGAGTGAACCACGTGGAGCCTGGATTGATGCAAAAAGCAAGAGGAATTTATAGTCCCAATGTACTGGGGTCGTTCCAGACCAGAAGGAGAGGCAGCGACTCCCAGCAACCTGTGAGTTTTTTAAGTGGTTTCCAAGGGCAGAATAGAGCATCAGCAACTAGGCACAATATGATTGGGCTGAACAGTGCACCCTTTAAACTGATTGGTCTTTAGGGAATGAGGTGACAAGGACTTCTCTTGTCTGAAGGTGGGCAACTGTCTGTCCTGCAGAATGTGTCCCCACCCATGGGTCGGTTCTGCCCTGTTGCCTGAGAAATGTTAATTACCCTGTCCCTTCTGGAGGGGCAAGTGTTTCATGACCTTTCCAAAGGTCCTAAGCTGACCTTTTCATCTGTGGTGTTATCTGTAGCACAGCTCAGAATATGCAGCTGCTCAGCTGTGTGGCTCCAAAGCTGGTGACTTTTAAATTCAACAGAAATCAAGTGAACTGAGCCCAGATTTTCAATCAATTTTAGCAAAAATAACATATGATCAGTTACACATAAAATTCCATTATTTCTTAACAAGTCCAGTGAGAGGCTGTTTTCCCTCCAACATTACAGTAGGAGCCTAGTTCTACAGTTAAGCTGATGTGGTGAAATAGTTCGTGAATTCTACATTGCTTAAAAAAAAAAGAAAGAAAGACAAAAAGGAAACGTTCTTAATAACTAGTCTCAGCTGAGGGCCGTGGAAGAGTGAGGAGGCCACATGATTACATAAAAACACAAACTCACAATTCATCCCTCAGGTTTTTTTTTTTTCCCACTTTACTATGTTTAAATTCACTTCAGTGAAGTACTGTAAAGCTGTTTTTAATTATTTTAATGTATTTTCACTGGTTCCCCATGTTCTGACAGAGCTAAATTTCAAAAATAATTTTATTAGCTCTTTGAGAATTCTGTACAATGTGTTTTGACCTTATTCAGACCTCTCCAACCCTTCCCAGATGCAGCCTCCTTCCCCACACTCCCAACTTTGTGTCTTTTTTTTTTTTTTTTTTTTTTAAATAACCCATTAAGACCAATTTGCACTGGCCTTCTATAGGAGTGTGGTTGGACTCACCAAGGGCCATGCTCTGAGAGGAAACTGACTCCCCATCTCCCAGAAGGTAATAATTGCCATCTGTTCCATAGCTTCCATAGGATGGAACCTTGTGGGGTGGTGGGTATAGGGGAGAAGGGAGAAGGGAGAGAGCCCACGTCCGGCCAGAGTTCCTGTGCTCTGGGCAGGCAGAGACTGGAGGGGGGATGGCCAGACGATTTCTACTCTGCCCTGGGTGGGCATCTGGCTGTGTGAAGCCACTGACCCCACTCGGCTGGGGTGGTGGTGGACAAGGGGCAGCCCCCAATTCCAGGGGCCCTGGGGTGACACTCTTGGTCCCGGAGTTACAGGAGAGAGGGCAGGGGGAGAAACACACTTCAGTTCACAAATTGGGTATCTTTTGTTGCAGAGAACTGAAGTATGCTAACAACTTCAGCTCTAAACACCTTGGGTATGCTCATTCAAAAGGCAGATTTTTTTTTCTCTCACATATCTTCTGAGACTGAATCTGGAAACTCAACTTAACATCTGCTGATGAAACTCACACTGAGTGCCTTTGCCCACAAATAAAGTGCCAAGCTACAAAGAATTAAAAACTGTAGATTCCCTGCCTCATGTCTCCTTGGACTTCACAGCTTGCCTCCTCATGTCTCTTGCAGCCACCTCAGGGCAGAAGAGATCAAGTCATCCTGGCAACCTGTGAAGGTTCTACTGCTCAAAGAGGAGGTCCTGTATCTCCTCCCCAACCTCATCTTTGCCCCATGCTCCCCACCCCCACCTTCTACTTTACAGGGCTGTGTAATAAGCAGCAAGGTAGCAGGGAATGTGTTTGGCAGGAGCTGGGGAAGAAGGCAGTGCACTGTTGATTTTTGCAAGCCCTCATATGCACACCTTCCATCCCCACCCTGCTCTTGAATGGGTTGCTAAAGCACTTGACAATGCCCTGAGCAGTCCCTCTAACACTAAAGGGGCAACAACAGGCTGAATCTCAAAAGGAAAGGAAGTGAGAGTAGTTTGAGTCCCAGTGAGCTGGGACTGCTTCATGTAATAACTTCAGACATCCTGTCTGGCATCCTAGACACTTTCAGCACCCCCACGGTCCTGTGACAATATCCCAGAGGTGCAAAAATAACTCCTCGCCTGATGTCTTCAGAACATATTCCCTTTTATTTGTAGGACGGAGAACTTTGCTCTGGCGTGTATTAAGTTTGACCAGCCCTCTGCATTTAGGTCTGGGCTCCAGGGTCCTTAAGTAAGAAAATTAAAGACTTGTTGTTATTTACGTCAAAAGGAAGGGAAAGAATGAGATATCAGCTGCCGTATGTGTGTGGAGGGGGTGGTCAGGACACTGAACTTGAAGTCTTGATGATTCACAGACTCAGCAGGCAACTTTGGCCACCTCAGTACCTAGGAAAGAGAACTGAACTGTAGGATTCTCCATGAGATGGAACCAACCACACAGCTCCAGTAATGAAGTCTGAGCATGGCTGAGCACTAGCCAGTGGCTTTTTTGCTTTGTTTTGTTTGGTTTGGTTTGGTTTTGGGGTTGTGTTTGTGTTTGTGTTTGGTTTTGGTTTTGGTTTTGGTTTTGGTTTTGGTTTTGGTTTTGGTTTTGGTTTTGGTTTTTGGTTTTTGGTTTTTGGTTCTTGGTTTTTGGTTTTTTGAGACAGGGTTCTCTGCCCTGGCTGTCCTGGAACTCAAAATCCGCCTGACTCTGCCTCCTAAGTGCTGGGATTAAAGGCGTATGCTACCACTGCCCAGCCAGTTGTTGTTTTTATTTTGTCTGATAAGTGAGAATAGATGCAATCACACTTTGATGACAGCCATCAGGTCCCAAACTAGGAAACACTGGGATTCAGAATCTGTATCCATCACACTTGTATCTGCAACAATTGCTCCTCCATCCCCACCTCTATTCCCACACCCAACACTGAAGAGACCAAAAGGCTATCATAGAACATCCTGCCTTTTTCTTTGTTTAGGATGACTGGCCTGTAGAACTTTGGTATGTTTGACTGATAGGAGGATTTTGGACACCTCCGTAGAGTCTGGGCACTCTTGTGGCGGAGTCACAACAGATTTTGGGAGAACAGATGGTGCATAGACTGATTTTTAAAGATTAAGTTTCATGTTATAGTCCAGGCTGACTTTAAACAAGGACACCTCTGCCTCCTGAGAAAGAAGATGGCACCACACCAATCTACACACTGAATCATGAGGACAAAGCTGACATTGTTCCAGGCCTATCCATTCTCAGCACCTGATCCTTAGGCAACCATGACAAGCCCTGTGCATGATTGTGCAAACTCCCTTTGAACCAGTCCTCACCTTCCTCTGGGTCTGCGCAGCTGTAGAGGAAGGGCTCTTGAGGGCTATGTTTTTGGACTCTTACTTATCTTCCCTGCCACAGAACCTCTGTCCTTGTCTGTGCCCAAAATGTGTTTTCATCTGCTGAGTGAAAAGAGAAGTGTACAAATCTGGAGGTCTGAGTATCCTCACCAGTCAGCAATAATTTTCTGTGAGAGTCCACAGTTCATCTGCTTGGAATAAACCTGGGCCTGGAAGTCAGGGGACTTGATTTCAAACAAAGGCACAGGAAAGGATTTTTAGTGCATAGAATGTAACTTAATAAGGGGCACAAGATTTCATTAAGTATTCAGCTCAGTATTAGGGCACCTGTCTAGCATTCACCAGACTCTGGCCTCAGTCTGCAGTAGTATAAGGTTATTGGGATCCCTACAGGGCTTGGCTACTGGGGAAGGCTGACACGGGAAGTTGACTGCGATTATCTCACGCTGTTGCCAGGTGCCATGTGGGTGTCAGGCCATAGAGCAGTTCCCGAAGAGCAGTCTGAGGTGCAGGACAGCTAGAGCTGGGTCAGGGGTCAGAGGCCTGTGACAAGGCCAGGGCCGTCTGGTTCTCAGACTCTCGGACACCCAGGCGTCCCTGGGAACCGTGGAAGAGCTGAGAATGAAGTGGGGGCCCAAGGGCTGGATCTAGTCCGGGGCTGGGGGAGAAAGCAAGGAGCTCCACTGGTCCCAAGGGGAGAGTCTTTGTCTTGGCTGAAGTTGGCTTGGGCTTGGCTTGGTTTGGTGGCAGCTGTGGCTGGGCGCACAGACAGGCCTTCTAAAGGAGACTAGACAGTAGCCTGTAGGCAAAAGCCTTTTCTATGGCTCTCCATGGCAGATCCCGATGAAAAGAGACAGTCCATGGTTTTAATGCATTTTATAATGGTGGAAAGTGGATGAGTAAAACCATACCCCACTTCTCAGGGTAGACCTGAGGTTAAATACCTTTTGCAGGGGGGAGTATCTAGGAAGGAGAGTTTATTGGCAAAGTCCTCCAGGTCTTTATGTACGTCATTAAAATGGAGATCTGTCTTGAGCCTATGCAACTACAAGTATAAATATATGTGTGTATGTGCATATATATGTTGCATGTAATTTTAAAATTCACTCTATCACCTTCCTGAGTCGCTCTCTCAGCTCAGCTCCAAGAACACACTGCCACTGGACCCACTATTGACATAGCTCTATCAATGGACAGCCAACTCCCTCAACCTCTTGAGGCTAGCTCCTCCAAAACTCTAACAACCGCCCAGGCTGTGCCCTTTCTCTGCACACCTTAGTTGCTATGGATGGAAAACACCAGACAGATTTAATATTTTAAAACTAGACATATAACTCAGTGGCTGGGTGAGGAATATCCTGCCCCATCCTCCTTAGCCTTAGTCACCTGCTGAGGCTACAAACTATTGGTGCCCTGAAACAAACATGTCTGCTGCTTCCTCTGCTCTACAGTCTGCCTCCTTCTCCCTCTCGCCCCCTCTATTCTTCCTGGAACCCAGAAATCCCACCCTTTTCCCTTCTCCCAGCGATTAGCTTCCATCATCTTTATTGACACAATTGAGGACCAATTAGGGAAACAACACCTCCACCTACATATATATTTAACGTGTTTCTCCTCTTCCTGCTCTTTCTCTGCATCACTATTGTGTGGGACCTTGAGGGTAGCCTGGTTCACAGTTGAGCTAAGGCTAGAAGCCCCAGTGACCTTGAAGGGACAGTAGGCACTTTGCCTGATTCCTAGGTACCAGGCCCTTATCACTAGCCACAGTCCCCCATAGATTTGTGGCCATCAGTCACAAAGGGTAACACCCTCAAATCCACTTGTCTCTTCCCCAGTACTGTTTCCCTGTATCTTCCTCCTGTTCCCATTCCCACTCCCTTCCCCCTCCCAGTCCTCCCTCCATCCATATCTTTAATATCTAATCTATTTTCCCTTCTCAGTGAAATTCAAGAGTTCCGTGTTGGGCCCTCCTTGTTACTTAGCTTCTTTGAGTCTATGTTTGTAGCATGGTTATCCTGTACTTTATGACTAGTATCCACTTGTAAGTGAATACATACTATGTGTATCTTTCTGGGTCTGGGTTACCTCACTCAGAATGATCTTTTCTAGTTCCATCCATTTGCCTGCAAATTCCATGATGTCATTGTTTTTAATGGCTGAGTAATACTCCACTGTGAAAATGTTCCACATTTTCTTTACCTATTCTTCAATTAAGGGACATCTAGGTTGTTTCATTTCTGGCTATTACAAATAAAGCTGGAATGAACATAGTTGAGCAAGTGTCCTTGTGGGTTGAACATTTTTGGGGATATGCGAAGGAGTAGTATAGCTGCGTCTTGAGGTAGATCTATTCCCAATTCTGAGAAACCACCAAATTGATTTCCAGAGTGGTTGTACAACTTTGTACTCCCACCAGCAATAGAAAAGTGTTTCCCTTGCTCCTCATCCTTGCCAGCATGAACTGTAACTTGAGTTTTTGATCTTAGCTATTCTGACAGGTGTAGGTTAAAACCTCAGAATCATTTTGATTTGCCTTTCCCTGGTGACTAAGAATGTTGAACATTGGCTTCACAGCGATCTATATAAGTGGCCAGTGGCAAGAGCCGTATGTTTGTGAACCATCCTACATGTAAGGAAAAATAAACACCTGGGCCTAAAAAAAAAAAAAAAGTTGAACATTTCTTTAAGTGCTTTTCAGCCATTAGAGATTGATTGCTCTATCAAGAATTCTCTGGCCAGGCGTGGTGGCACACACCTTTAATCCCAGCACTTGGGAGGCAGAGGCAGGCGGATTTCTGAATTCGAGGTCAACCTGGTCTACAAAGTGAGTTCCAGGACAGCCAGGGCTATACAGAGAAACCCTGTCTCGGAAAAAAAAAAAATCTGTTTAGATCTGTACACTTTTTAATAGGGCTATTTGGTTTGTTGATGTCTACTTTTTTTAATTCTTTATATATTTTGGCTATCAGTCCTCTGTCAGATGTAGAATTGGTGAAAATCTTTTCCCATTATGTAGGCTGTCATTTTATCTTATTGATGGTGTCCTTTGCCTTACAGAAGCTTATCAGTTTCATGAGATCCCATTATTTAATTGTTGATCTTAGTGCCTGAGCTGTTGGTGTTCTGTTCAGGAATTTGTCTCATGTGCAAATGTGTTCAAGGCTATTACCATTTTCTCTTTCATCAGATTTAATGTATCTAGTTTTATGCTGAGGTCTCTGATCTACTTGAGCTTGAGTTTGTGCAGAATGATAGATATGGATCTATTTGCATTCTTCTCCATGCAGACATGGTTAGACTAGCAACATATGTTGAAAATGCTTTCTTTTTTTCCATTGTACAGTTTGGGTGCTTTGTCAAAAATCAAGTGTCAGTAGACTTGCAGGTTTATTTTTGGGTCTTCAATTCAATTCCATTAACAAACATGTCTGTTTTTATGCAAATATTATACAGTTTTTATTACTATTGCTTTGCGGTATAGCTTAAAATCAAGGATGGCTATACCTCCAGATGTTCTTTTATTGTACAGGATTGTTTTAGCAATTCTGGGCTTTTTTTTTTCCATATGTAGTGAGTAAAGAATTGTGTTGGAATTGTAATAGGCTTTGCATTGAATCTGTATATTGCTTTTGGTTACATAACCATTGTCAATCTTACTAATCCATGAGCATGGGAGATCTTTCCAACTTCTGATATCTACTTCAATTTCTTTCTTCAAAGAGTTGAAGTTATTGTCATGCAGGTCTCTCACTATCTTCACCAAGATATTTTATATTACTTATGACTATTGCAAAGGATGTTGTTTCCCTGATTTCTTCCTTAGCCTGTTTATTGTTTGCATATAGCAGGGCTTCTAATTTTGTCAAGCTAATTTTATATCTAATCACTTTGCTGAAGGTGTCTATCAGCTATAAGAGTTCCCTTATAGTATTTTGGAGGTTACTTATGTATACTATCATATCATTTGCAAATAGAGATATTTTGACTTCTTCCTTTGCAATTTGTATCCCCTTGATCTTCTTTTGTTATCTTATTGCTTTAGCTAAAACTTCAAGTACTATATTGTATAGATAAGAAGAAAGTGGGCAACTTTGTCTTATCCCTGATTTTAGTGGAATCACTTTAAGTTCCTCTCTATTTACTTTGATGTTGCCTATCAGCTTGCCGAATTTTATTGTGTTGAGGTATGTTTCATCTCTGATCTCTTCAAGACTTCTATTATGAAAGAGTGTTGGATTTTGTCAAAGGCTTTTTTCAGCATCTAATTAGATGGTCATGTGGGTTTTTTCTTTCATTTGTTTATAGGGTGGATTACATTGATAGATTTTCATATATTGAACCATCCCTGCGTCTCTGGGGTGAAGCCTACTTGATCATGGTGGATGATGTTTTTGAACTATTCTTGGATTTGGTTTGGAGTATTTTACTGAGTATTTTTGCATCAGTGTTCATAAGTGAAATTGGTCTGAAATTCTTTGTTGAATCTTTGTGTGGTTTAGTAATTAGGGTGACCATGGCCTCATAGAATGAGTTTGACAATGTTTCTTCTGTTTCTATTTTGTGAAATTGCTTGGGGAGGATTGGTATTAGCTCTTCTTTGAAAATCTGTTAGAATTCTACACTAAAACCATCTGGCTCTGAGCTTTTTTTGGTTGGGAGATTTTTAATGACTGCTTCTATTTCCTTAGAGGTTGTAGGATTAGTTATATCATTTAGCTGATCTTTATTTAACTTTAGTAAGTGGAATCTATCAAGAAAACCATTCATTTTGTTTGGATTTTCCAAATTTGTGGAGTACACGCTTTTGAAGTAAAACCTAACAGTTTTTTGGATTTCCTCAGTCTGCAGTTATATTCCCTGCTTCCTTTTTTTTATTATTAGATATTTTCTTAATTTACATTTCAAATGTTATTCCCTTAACAGGTTTCCCCTCTGAAAACCATGTATCCCCTCCCCCTCCCTCTGCTCACCAACCCACCCACTCCTGCTTCCTGGCCCTGACATTCCCCTATACTGGGGCATAGAACCTTCACAGGACCAAGGGCCTCTCTTCCCATTGATAACCGACTAGGACATCCTCTGCTACATATGAAGCTGGAGCCATGAGTCCCACCATGTGTACTCTTTGGTTGGTGGTTTAGTCCCTGGGAGCTCTGACGGTACTGGCTAGTTCATACTGTTGTTCCTCCTATGGGGCTGCAAACCTCTTCAGCTCCTTGGGTCCTTTCTATAGTTCCTTCATTGGGGACCCAGTTCTCAGTCCAATCATAGGCTACAAGCATCCATCTCTATTTGTCACTGTTGGAGCCTCTCAGGATACAGCTATATCAGGCTCTGTAAGCAAACACTTGTTGGCATCCACAAAAGTGTATGTGTTTGGTGTCTGAATATGTGATGGATCCCCAGGTAGGGCACTCTCTGGATGGCCTTTCCTTCAGTCTCTGCTCCACACTGTGTCTCTGTAACTCTTTCCATGGGTATTTTGTTCTCCCTTCTAAGAAGAATCAAAGTATCCACACTTTGGTCTTCCTTCTTCTTGTGTTTTATGTGATTTGTGAATTGTATCTTGTGTATTTTGAGCTTCTGGGCCTATATCCAAGTATCAGTGAGTGCATACCCTGTACATTCTTTTATGATTGGGTTACCTCATTCAGGATGATATTTTCTAATCCCATTTATTTGCCTAAGAATTTCATAAATTCATTGGTTTTAATAGCTGAGTAGTACTCCATTTTGTAAATGTACCACATTTTCTGTATCCATTCCTCTGTTGAGGGACACCTGGGTTCATTCCAGCCAGCTCCTCACTATTATAAATAAGGTTGCGATAAACATAGTGGAGAATGTGTCCTTATTACATGTTAGAGCACCTTATGGGTTATATGCCCAGGAACTGTACTAGTGGGTCCTCAGGTAGTACTATGACCAATTTTCTGAGGAACCTCCAAACTGATTTCCAAAGTGGTTATACCAGCTTGCAATCCCACAAGCAAGGGAGGAGTGTTGCTTTTCCTCCAGATCCTCACCAGCATCTACTGTCACCTGAGTTTTTGACCTTAGACATTCTGACTGGTGTGAGGTAGAATCTCAGGGCTGTTTTGATTTGCATTTCCCTGATGACTAATGATGTTGAACATTTCTTTAGGTCCTTCTCAGCCATCCAGTATTCCTAAATTGAGATTTTTTTGTTTAGACCATTTTTAATAGGGTTATTTGGTTTTCTGGAGTCTAACTTCTTGAGTTCTTTGTATATATTGGATACCAGCCCTCTATCATCTGTAGGGTTGGTAAAGATCTTTTGCAAATCTATAGGTTGCCATTTTGTCCTATTAACACTGTCCTTTGCCTTACAGAAGCTTTGCAATTTTATGAGGTCACATTTGTCAATTCTTGATCTTAGAGCATGAGCTATTGGTGTTCTGTTCAGAAAAATTTCCCCTGTTCCCATGTGCTCAAGCCTCTTCCCCACTTTTTCTTCTATTAGTTTCAGTGTCTCTGGTTTTATGGGGAGGTCCTTGATCCACTTGGACTTGAGCTTTGTACAAGGAAATAAGAATGGATCAATTTTCATTCTTCTACGTGCTAACTGCCAGTTGAACCAGCACCATTTGTTGAAAATGCTGTCTTTTTTCCACTGAATGGCTTTAGCTCCTTTGTCGAAGATCAAGTGACCATAGGTGTGTGGGTTCAGCAAATCAAATCTACGTGCATGTCACTGTACCAATACCATGAAGTTTTTATCACAATTGCTCTGTAGTACAGCTTGAGGTCAAGCATGGTGATTCCACCAGAAGTTATTTTATTGTTGAGAATAGTTTTAGCTATCCTAGGTTTTTTTCTTATTCCAGATGAATTTCCAAATTGCTCTTTCTAACTCTGTGAAGAATTGAGTTGAAATTTTGATGGGGGTTGCATTGAATCTGTAGATTGCTTTCAGGAAGATGTCCATTTTTACTATATTAATCCTGCCAATCGATGAGCATGGGAGATCTTTCCATCTTCTGAGATCTTTGATTTCTTTTTTTAGAGAATTGAAGTTCTTATAATACTGATCTTCACTTGCTTAGTTAGGGTCACATCAATGTATTTTATATTATTTGTGACTATTGTGAAGGGTGTTGGCATAGCCCAGTTGTGTGTCCCAGTAGTCTTGTGAGTGACAAGACAAAGGTGATGAGATACACAAATTCCCATTATTCCTTGGATCACCCCTGAGCCCTCAAGAGGAATTACTGCTGATGATTCTACCAGGAAGCTTATCAGGGCAGAAAGCTAGAGATTACAGGCTCCTTGTACCTGCTCTGATAGGGAGTGAGCCTTTAGGGCAGTGGTTCTTAACCAGTGGGTCTTTGTAAGATTTGATGATCTTTTCACAGGGGTCACCCAAGACTGTGAGAAAACACAGATATTTTCATTGCAATAAGGGCAGAGAATTTGGCACATCAACAGCAGAGCATCTGGGGACAGGATCATTCAGGTCTCCATCTGCACCCTGGAGCTAAGGTTGTCCCACAACCCCTTGCACCCAAATCCCACCAGGAGAGAGCTGATGTCCCAGGAGGGCTCTCACTCCTTAGCCCAGAGGTGAGATCATGACTTTCACTCAAATAACTGTCCAAACAGGGACCCACCAGGAGTGCACAGAGCACAGGAAGAGTGGAGCAGCTGGGGACAGGATCCTTCATGTTGCCATCTGCACCCCAGAGCTAAGATTGTCTCACAAAGTCCTCTGCATTACATCCCATCCAGGAGACAGCTGGTCTCCCTAGGAGTGCTGACACACCTAAGATCATAGACTCACAGGCACACAGGAGGGAAAAGCTCCAGTCAGAGACAGCAAGACCAACTAACACCAGAGGTAATCAGATGGCAAGAGGCAAGTGCAAGAACCTAAGCAACAGAAACGAAGGGTACTTGGCATCATCTGAACCCAGTTCTCCCACTACAGCAAGCCCTGGATACCACAACACACCAGAAAAGCAAGATTTGGATTTAAAATTACATCCCATGATGATGATAGAGGACTTTAAATAGGACATCAATAACTTCCTTAAAGAAATACAGGAGCAAACAGGTAAATAGCTAGAGGACCTTAAGGAGGAAACACAAAAAACCTCTTAAAGAATTACAGGAAAACACAACCAAACAGGTGAAGGAATTGAACAATATTACCCAGGATATAAAAATGGAAATAGAAACAATAAAGAAATCACAAAGGGAGACAATCCTGGAGATAGAAAACCTAGAAAAGAGAGCAGGAGTCATAGATGCAAGCATCACCAACAGAATACAAGAGAAAGAAAAGAAAACCTCACAGACAGAAGATACCATAGAAAACAATGATACCACAGTCAAAGAAAATGCAAAATGCAAAAAGCTCCTAAGCCCAAACATACAGGAAATCCAGGATACAATGAGAAGACCAATATAAGGATAATAAGTATAGAAGAAAGTGAAGATTCCCAATTTAAAGGGCCAGTAAGTATCTTCAACAAAATTATAGAAGAAAGCTCCCCTAACCTAAAGAAAGTGATGCCCATGAACATACAAGAAACCTACTGAAGTAGACTGGACCAAAAAAAAAAAAAAAAAAACATCCTTTCGTCACATAATAATCAAAACAGCAAATGCACAAAACAAAAAAAGAATATTAAAAGCAGTAAGGAGAAAAGGTCAAGTAACATATAAAGGCAGACTTATCAGAATTACACCAGACTTCACACCAGAACCTCTAAAAGTCAGCAGATCCTGGGCAGATGTTATACAGACCCTAAAAGAACACAAATGCCAGCCTAGGCTACTATACTCAGTAAAACACCCAGTTACCATAGATGGAAAAAACAATATATTCCACGACAAAAACAAATTTACATAAAATCTTTCCACAAATCAAGCCTAACAAAGAATAATGCATGGAAAACTCCAAAGAAAGGAGGGAAAGTACACCCTAAAAAAAGCAAGAAAAAAAAATCTTTCAATAAACCCAAAAGAAGATAGCCACACAAACATAATTCCAGCTCTAACAACAAAAATATCAGGAAGCAACAACCACTTTTCCTTAACGTCTCTTAACATCAATGGATTCAATTCCCCAATAAAAAAACATAGACTAATAAACTGGATACTTAAGCAGGACCCAGCATTTTGCTGCATATAGGAAATGTACCTCAGTGACAAAGACTGACACAACCTCAGAGTAAAAGGCAGAAAAAAAAAATCCAAGCAAATGGTCCAAAGAAACAAGTGGGAGTAGCCATTTTAATATTGAATAAAATCAACTCTCAACCAAAAGTTATCAAAAAAGATAAGGAAGGACACTTCACACTCATGAAAGGAAAAACATACCAAGATGAACATCTATGCCCCAAATGCAAGGGCACCCACATTCATAAAAGTACTTTACTAAAGCTCAAATAATAATAGTCACACAATAATAGTGGGAGACTTCACACAATAATAGTGGGAGACTTCAACACCCTGCACTCATCAATGGACAGCTCATGGAAACAGAAACTAAATAGAGATACAGTGAAACTAAGGGAATTTATTAAACATATGGATTTAACAGATATTTATAGAACATTTCATCCCAAAACAGAGGAATATACCTTCTTCTCAGCATATCACAGTACCTTCTCCAAAACTGACCATGTAATCAGTCACAAAAAAGGCATCAAGAGATACAAAAAGATTGAAATAATCCGATGCATCATATCAGATCACTACAGACTAAGACTGGACTTCAGTAACAACAAAAACAATAGAAAGCCCAAATATACGTAGAAGATGAACAACGCCTTACTCAATGATAACTTAGTCAAAGAAAAACAAAACAAACAAAAAAAAGAAATTAAACGCTTCTTAATTCATGGAAATGAAGGAACAGCATAACCAAATTTTTGAGACATAATGAAAGCAGTGCTAAGAGCAGTGATAAAGCAGTGCTCATAGCTCAGAGTGCCACCAAAAGGAACCTGGAGAGAGTATACACTAGCAGCTTGACATCACATCTAAAAGCTCTAGATCAAAAAGAAGAAAACACACCCAAGAGGAGGAGATGGAAGGAAATAATCAAACTCAAGCCTGAAATCCATCAAGTAGAAACAAACAAACAAATAGGCAAAGAATCAACAAAACCAGGACCTGGTTCTTTGATAAAACCTTCACCAGACTAACCAGAGGGCACAGGGACAGTATCCTAGTTAACAAAATCAGAATGAAAAGGGAGATATAACAGAACATGGGGAAATGCAAAAAAAAAATTTATCAGATCCTACTACAAAAGCCTATACTCAACAAAACTGGAAAACCTGGATGAATGGACAGTCTTCTAGACAGATACCAGGAACCAAAGTTAAATCAGGATCAGGTTAACTAAACAGTCCCATATCCCCCTAAAGAAATAGATACAGTCATTAATAGTCTCCCAACCAATAAAAGCCCAGGACCAGATGGGTCTAGTGCAGAGTTCTATCAGACCTTCAGAGATGACCTAATACAAATACTCCTCAAACTATTCCACAAAGTAGTAACAGAAGGTACTCTACTCAATTCGTTCTATGAAGCCACAATTACTCTGACACCTAAACCACACAAAGACATAACAAAGAAAGAGAACTTCAGACCAATTTCTCTTAGGAATATTTATGCAAAAATACTCAATAAAATTCTTGCAAACTGAATCAAATAACACATTGAAACAATCATCCATCATCAAGTATACTTCATCCCAGGGATCCAGGGATGGTTCAATATACAGAAATCCAACAACATAATCCATGTTATAAACAAAATAAATAAAAAAATGATCATTTCATTAGATGCTAAGAAAGTATTTGATAAAATCTAACACCAGTTCATGATAAAAGACTTGAAAAGAACAGGAATTCATGGCCCATACCTAAGCATAAAAAAAAAAAAAAAAAAGCAATTTACAGCAAACCAGTAGCCAACATCAAACTAAATGGAGAGAAACTTGAAGCAACACTACTAAAATCACGGACTATACAAAGCAGCCCACTCTCTCCCTATCTATTCAATAGAGTACTCAAAGTCCTAGGCAAAATGATTAGACAACAAAATGAGGTCAAAAAGATATAAATTTCAAAAGAAGAAGTCAAATTATCACTATTTGCACATTTTCTTAGTCAGGGTTTCTATTCCTACACAAACATCATGACCAATAAGCAACTTGGGGAGGAAAGGGTTTATTCAGCTTACACTTCCACATGGCTGTTCATCACCAAGGAAGTCAGGACTGGAACTCAAGCAGGTCAGAAAGCAGGAGCTGGTGTAGAAGCCATGGAGGGATGTTCCTTACTGGCTTGCTTCCCTGGCTTGCTCGGCCTTCTCTCTCTCTCTCTCTCTCTCTCTCTCTCTCTCTCTCTCTGGAACTTTCTTTTCTTTTTTTTTTTAAATTAGGTATTTTCTTCATTTACATTTCAAATGCTATCCCAAAAGTTCCCCATACTCCCCCCCCCCATCCCCTACCAACCCACTCCCACTTCTTGGCCCTGGCATTTCCCTGTACTGAGGCATATAAAGTTTGCAAGACCAATGGGCCTCTCTTTCCAATGATGGCCGACTAGGCCATTATCTGATACATATGCAGCTAGAAACCTGAGCTCTGGGGGAGAACTGGTTAGCTCATATTGTTGTTCCACCTATAGGGTTGCAGACCCGTTTAGCTCCTTGGGTACTTTCTCTAGCTCCTCCATTGGGGGCCCTGTGATCCCTCCAATAGCTAATTGTGAGCATCCACTTCTATGTTTGCTAGGCCCCGGCATAGCCTCACAAGAGACAGCTATATCAGGGTCCTTTCAGCAAAATCTTGCTAGTGTATGCAATGGTGTCAGGGTTTGGAGGCTGATTATGGGATGGATCCCCAGGTATGGCAGTCTCTAGATGGTCCATCTTTTCGTCTCAGCTCCAAACTTTGTCTCTGTAACTCCTTCCATGGGTATTTTGTTCCCAATTCTAAGAAGGGGCAAAGTGTCCACATTTTGGTCTTCATTCTTCTTGAGTTTCATGTGTTTTGCAGATTGTATCTTGTATCTTGGGTATTCAAAGTTTCTGGGCTAATATCCATTTATCAATGAGTACATATCATGTGAGTTTTTTTGTGAGTTACCTCACTCAGGATGATGCCCTCCAGGTCCCACCATTTGCCAAGGAATTTCATAAATTCATTCTTTTTAATAGCTGAGTAGTACTTCATTGTGTAAATGTACCACATTTTCTGTATCCATTCCTCTGTTGAGGGGCATCTGGGTTCTTTCCAGCTTCTGGCTGTTATAAATAAGGCTGCTATGAACATAGTGGAACATGTGTCCTTCTTACCAGTTGGAACATCTTCTGGATATATGTCAAGGAGACATATTGCTGGATCCTCCGGTAGTACTATGTCCAATTTTCTGAGGAACCGCCAGACTGATTTCCAGAGTGGTTGTACAAGGTTGCAATTCCACCAACAATGGAGGAGTGTTCCTCTTTCTCCACATCCTCACCAGCATGTGCTGTTACCTGAATTTTTGATCTAAGCCATTCTGACTGGTGTAAGGACAAATTTCAGGGTTGCTTTGATTTGCATTTTCCTGATGATTAAGGATGCTGAACATTTTTTTCAGGTGCTTCTCAGCCATTCAGTATTCCTCAGGTGAGAATTCTTTGTTTAGCTCTGAGCCCCATTTTTAATGGGGTTATTTGATTTTCTGGAGTCCACCTTCTTGAGTTCTTTATGTATAGTGGATATTAGTCCCCTATCTGATTTAGGATAGGTAAAGATCCTTTCCCAATCTGTTGGTGGCCTTTTTGTATTATTGACAGTGTCTTTTGCCTTACAGAAGCTTTGTAATTTTATGAGGTCCCATTTGTCTATTCTCGATCTTACAGTACAAGCCATTGATATTCTATTCAAGAATTTTTCCCCTGTGCCCATATCTTCGAGGCTTTTCCCCACTTTCTCCTCCATAAGTGTCAGTGTGTCTGGTTTTATGTGGAGTTCCGTGATCCACTTAGACTTGACCTTAGTACAAAAAGATAGGAATGGATCAATTCGCATTCTTCTACATGATAAGTGCCAGTTGTGCCAGCACCATTTGTTGAAAATGCTGTCTTTTTCCCCATTGGATGGTTTTAGCTCCCTTGTCAAAGATCAAGTGACCATAGGTGTGTGGGATCATTTCTGGGTCTTCAATTCTATTCCATTGGTCTACTTGTCTGTCACTATACCAGTACCATGCAGTTTTTAATCACAATTGCTCTGTAGTACACCTTTAGGTCAGGCATGGTGATTCCACCAGAGGTTCTTTTGACATTGAGAAGAGATTTTGCTATCCTAGGTTTTTTGCTATTCCAGATGAATTGGCAGATTGCCCTTTCTAATTCGTCGAAGAATTGAGTTGGAATTTTTATGAGGATTGCATTTAATCTCTAGATTGTTTTTGCCAAGATAGCCATTTTTACTATATTGATCCTGATAATCCATGAGCATGGGAGATCTTCCCATCTTCTGAGATCTTCTTTAATTTCTTTCTTCAGAGACTTGAAGTTCTTATTATACAGATCTTTCACTTCCTTAGTTAGAGTCACGCCAAGGTATTTTATATTATTTGTGACTATTGAGAAGGGTGTTGTTTCCCTAATTTTTTTCTCAGCCTGTTTATCCTTTGTGCAGAGAAAGGCCATTGACTTGTTTGAGTTAATTTTATATCCAGCTACTTCACCGCAGCTGTTTATGAGGTTTACAAGTTCTCTGGTGGAATTTTTAGGGTCTCTTATATATACTATCAAATCTTCTGTAAAAAGTGATATTTTGACTTCTTCCTTTCGAATTTGTATCCCCTTGATCTCCTTTTGTTGTCTAATTGCTCTGGCTAGGACTTCAAATACTATGTTGAATAGGTATGGAGAAAGTGGGCAGCCTTCTCTAGTCATGATTTTAGTGGGATTGCTTCCAGCTTCTCACCATTTACTTTGATAGCGTTTAGCGTTTAGCTTCTGTAGTCCACACTCTCAACTGCACAGACTAGTCTCAGAGTGATCTGAGAACCAAGATCGCTCCCCGAGGTGTTCCGGCAAAGCCCTTCTGGGCAGGGTTGATGGACACCTCTCCTCTGGCAGGGAAGGTGCCCAGATGTCTCCAGCTCAAAATGGGGTCTGTCTCAAAAGCTGTCCTCTAGGGATGTTGGGAGTGTCTGCCAACTCTGCACCCAAGGTGACCCCCAGCCTGCTCTCTTATAGAACCCAAGACTACCAGCCCAGACATGGTACCACCCAGAAGGGGCCTTTCCCCCTTGATCTCTAATTGAGAAAATGCCTTATAGTTTGATCTCATGGAGGCATTTCCTCAACTGAAGCTCCTTTCTCTGTGATAACTCCAGCTGTGTCAAGTTGACACAAAACTAGCCAGTACAATTGTCAACTTGACACATAAATACATCACTAGTAAGCTTCAACCCTTAGTTCTTATTCATCCCCAAGATCTTAAATAACTTTAAAAGTCCAACAGTCTTTACATATTAAAAGTTCAATCCTTTTAAAATATCCAGTATCTTTTAAAATTCAAAGTACTTTAAAATTCAAAGTCTCTTAACTGTGAGCTTCACTAAAATCTTCCTTCAAGAGGGAAAAATATCAGGGCACAATCACAATCAGAAGCAAAACTCAGTCTCCAACCATCCAGTGTGTGGGATCCAACACACAATCTTCTGGGCTCTTCCAAGGTCTTGCGTCACTTCTCCAGCCATGCCTTTGTAGCACATGCGTCATCCTCTAGGATCCAGGTGCCTGTACTCCACTGTTGCTGCTCTTGGCGGTCATCTCTATCTCATGGTACTGGCATCTCAAAAACACTGCATGCCGCCTTCAGTCCTGGGCCGTCAATTGCAACTGAGGCTGTACCTTCACCAATGACCTTCCATGGCCTCTCACAGTGCCAAGCCTCAGCTGCTCTGCGTGAATCCTTCATGCCTTAAAAACCAGTACCACCTGGGTAACTCTTACACATTATTAAGTTCCACTTCAGCAGGAGTACAACCTTGGCTATCTCTAGATCACAGCCTCTTTGTGCTTTCAGAAAACACTTCCCAGAAGATGTCACCTCAACGATGCTGCTCACTTCTTAATCATGGCTAATTTCTTGCTCCAGCTAACCAGCATCAGTAGTCCTAGTAATGCAAAGGTTTTGCTTTAGTAGTTCTGGTATCTTGTTAATCACAGTCGATTCCTCAGCCCCAGCTAACCAGAACCACAGAATCTTCACAATCCAAAATAGCAATGGCCCTAAAAAGACTCTTTAATTTTCCCTCTGAAATTTCACAAGCCAGGCCTCCATTTTTCTGCACTGTTCTCAACATTATCATCCAAGCTCCTACACAACATCTCACAGAGTTCTTAAGAGCGAATGGATCTTCTGGCCCAAAGTTCCAAAGTCCTTCCACCATTCTCCCCAAAATATGGTCACTTGTGACAGGAATACCCCACTATGCTGGTACCAGTTTGTCTTAATCAGGGTTTCTATTCCTGCATAAACATCATGACCAAGAAGCAAGTTGGGGAGGAAAGGGTTTATTCAGCTTACACTTCCACATAGCTGTTCATCACTGAAGGAAGTCAGGACTGGAACTCAGGCAAGTCAGGAAGCAGGAGCTGATGCAGAAGCCATGGAAGGATGTTCCTTACTGGCTTGCTTCCCTGGCTTGCTCAGCCTGCTCTCTTACAGAACCAAGACTACCAACCCAGAGATGGTCCCACCCACAAGGGCCTTTCCCCCTTGATCACTAATTGAGAAAATGCCTTACAACTGAATCTCATTGAGGCATTTCCTCAACTGAAGCTCCTTTCTCTGTGATAACTCCAGCTGTGACAAGTTGACACAAAACTAGCCAGTACACAGATGATATGATAATTTACTTTAGTGACCCTAACAATTCCAACAGACAACTCCTAAACATGATAAACAACTTCAGCAAAGTAGCTGGATATTAAATTAACTCAAATAAATCAGTGGCCTTCCTCTACACAAAAGATAAACAGGCTGAGAAAGAAATTTGGGAAACAACACCCTTCACAATATTCACAAATAATATAAAATACCTTGATATGACTCTCACCAAGCACGTGAAAGATCTGTATGTCAAGAACTCCAAGTCTGTGAAGAAAGAAATCAAAGAAGTTCTCAGAAGATGGAAAGATCTCCCATGCTCATGTATTGGCAGGATTAATATAGTAAAAGTGGCAGGATTAATATAGTAAAAGTGGCCTCTTGTCAAGAGCAATCTACAAATTCAATGTAATCCCCCTCCAAATTCCAACTCAGTTCTTCATAGTTAGAAAGAGAAATTCTCAAATTCATTTGGAATAACAAAAACCCTAGGCTAGTGAAAACTATTCTCAACAATAAAAGAATATTGGTGAAATCACCATCCTTGACATCAAGCTGTATTTCAGAGCAATAGTGATAAAAACTGCATGGTATTGGTACAGAGACAGGCAGATAGAGAAAGGCAGATAGAGCATGTGAAGACCCAGAAATGAACCCACACACCTATGGTCACTTAATCTTTGACATAGGAGCTAAAAACATTCAGTGGGAAAAGACATCATTTTCAACAAATGGGGCTGGTTCGACTGGAGGTCAGCATGTAGAAGAATGCCAATTGATCCATTCTTATCACCTTGTACAAAGCTCAAGTCCAAGTGGATCAAGGACCTTCACATAAAACCAGATATAGTGAAACTAATAGAAGAGAAAGTTGGAAAAAGCCTCAAAAATTTCCTGAACAGAATACCAACTTATACTCTAAGATCAACAATAGACAAAAAAGACCTCATAAAATTGTAAATCTTCTGTAAGGCAAAGGACACTGTAAATAGGACAAAACAGCAACCCACAGATTGGCAAAAGATCTTTACCAACCCTACAGATGATAGAGGGCTAATATCCAGTATATAGAAAGAACTCAAGAAGTCAGGCCCCAGAGAATCAAATGACCCTATTAAATGGGGTACAGAGCTAAACAAAGAATTCTCAACTGAGGAATACTGGATGGCTGAGAAGGACCTAAAGAAATGTTCAATGTCATTAGTCATCAGGGAAATGCAAATCAAAACAACCCTGAGATTCTAACTCACACCAGTCAGAATGGCTAAGATCAAAAACTCAGGTGACAGCAGATGCTGGTGAGGATGTGGAGAAAGAGGAACACACCTCCCTTTCTGGTGGAATTGCAAGCTGGTACAACTACATTGGAAATCAGTCTGGCTGTTCCTCAGAAAATTGGACATAGTACTACCTGAGGACCTACTAATACCACTCTTGGGCATATACCCTACAGATGCTCCAACATGTAATAAGGACACATTCTCCACTATGTTCATCACAGCCTCATTTATAAGAACCAAGAGCTGGAATGAACCTAGATGTCCCTCAACAGAGGAATGGATACAGAAAATGTGGTATACTTACACAATAGAGTACTACTCAGCTATTAAAACCAATGAATTTATGAAATTCTTAGGCAAATAAATGTAATTGGAAAATATCATCCTGAATGAGGTAATCCAATCACAAAAGAACGTACCTGATATACACTCACTGATAAGTGGATATTATCCCAGAAGCTTAGAAGACCCAAGACACAATTCACAGACTACATGAAGCTCAAGAAGGGAGACCAAAGTATGCATGCTTCAGTACTTCTTAGAAGGGGGAACAAAATAATCATGGGAGGAAATATGGAGACAAAGTGTGGAGCAGAAACTGAAGGAAAGGCCAGCCAGGAACTGCCCCACCTGGGGATCCATCCCATATACAGACACCAAACCCAGACACTATTGTGGATGTCAACAAGTGCTTTGCTAGTAGGAGCCTGATTTAGCTGTCTCCTGAGAGGCTCTTCCAGAGCCTTCCAAGTACAAAGGCAGATGCTCATAGCCAAACATTGGTCCCCAATGGAAGAGGTGGAGAAAGGACTGAAGGAGCTGCAGTGGTTTGCAACCCATAGGAAGAACATCAATATGAACCAAGTAGACCCCCAAGAGCTTTTAGAGACTAAACCACCAACCAAAAAGTAAACATGGAGGGACCCATGACTCTGGCCGCATATGTAGCAGAGGATGGCCTTGTAGGACATCAATGGGAGGAGAGGCCCTTGGTCCTGGGAAGGCTTGATGTCCCTGATGCCAGGGTGGGGAGGCAGGATTTCGAGTTTGGGTGAAGGGAACACCCTCATAGATGCAGGGAGAGGGGGAATGGTATAGGGGGTTTCTGGAGGGGATCACAGGAAAGAGGATAACATTTGATAGATAAATAAATAAATAAATAAATAAATGGATAAATAAATAAATAGACAAATAAATAAATAAAATAGCCAATAAAAAAGAGCAGAAAAATTAGAATTACAAAGTACTAACAAAAATAAATTTATGGTTCAGGGTCACTTAACATGAAGAACTGTATTAAGGTCACAGCATTAAGAAGATTGAGAACCAGTGCTCTATGAGTTTGGACAGCAAGTTATAGGTAAAGGGAAAAGTGTGGTGTGAAGCCTTCTCCAGGCTGAGAGCTAGCATGGAAAGGCAGCCTAAAGCTGAGAGAGTCATAGACACAAAGATGTCATCAAAGGACCTAGCTTTACTACTGAGGCTGACCACTGCTGTACAAGCTTTAGTCTTTGCAGAAAAACAGAGTCCATGCCTATCAGGTCCTGTGTGTCACTTGTGGTCACCTCGTCAAGGGGAACTCATACATTATGGTGGGTTCTTCCTTCCTTTGGAGAAAGCATGTAAGGCATGTGACACTCTTAAAATTAACAAAAACCTAGCAAAGAGGAAAACAGAACAATAAAGGGAGAGAGGAAAGAAGGGTGAATGCAGAAGGGGAGGGAGAATAGAATACCTCAACTCCCTTCAACCCCACAGTTAAGAGCTGGGGTGTAGCTTAGTGATAGAAAAATTACCTAGTGTGTGTAAGGCCCTGAGTTCAATCCCTAGCACCACAATTACAATGACAAACGGTCCAGTGAGATGGAGCATCAGATAAAGGTGACTGCCGCCAAGCCTGAAGATCCAAGTTCAATACCCAGGACTCACAGGGTGGAATGAGAGAACCACCTCCAGGAAGTTGTCCTCTGACTTCCACATGTTTGTACATTGAAGCTATATGCACACACGCATGCAATAAATTTAAAAAAAAAGAAAGAAAGGAAGGAAGGAAGGAAGGAAGGAAGGAAGGAAGGAAGGAAAGAAGGAAGAAAGAAAGAAAGAAAGAAAGAAAGAAAGAAAGAAAGAAAGAAAGAAAGAAAGAAAGAAAGAAAGAAAGAACACAGAAGATAATAAAAGAAGACAATGATAGGAATGAGCATTTACAGAGCTGATCATAGTAGCACAAATCTGTGATCTCGAGCATAAGGCAAGAACATCACAAAATCATAAAACTGTGCCTGTGTATGTGTGTGTGTGTGTGTGTGTGTGTGTGTGTGTGTGTGTGTGTGTGTGTGTATTGTCTGCACATTTGTATATACACCACCTTGGTGCCCATGGAGGCCAGAAGAACACTAAAAGGTGACTCAGGGGTTAAGAGTACCTACTGCTGTTCTGGAGGACCTGAGTTTGGTTCAGCAGCCATATCAGTGGCTCACCATCACCAGTGTCTCTAGCCCCAGGGGATCCAGCACATTCTTCTGACCTCTGAGGACACTTGCACATACACGTGTACATACACAAACACACTCAGAGACACATACACAAAAATAAAAAATAAAAATAAATCTTAGGTGCTAGAGAAATGGCTCAGATGCTAGGAGTACTTGCTGCTCTTAGAAAGGAACCAGCTTTTATTCTCAGCACCCACAGAATGCTAACAACTGGCCTCAATTCCAGTTCTAGAGTCTCTTCTGACCTGAAAGGGCTCTGAATGCACATGGTGTAAAACATATATGCAGGCAAAATGTCTATACATATAAATAAAAATAAATTTAACATCATCTATATACATTAAACTGTCTTAGAAATCACAGTTTTGATATAAACAGGTAACAAGAAAACCCTGTTCCTCTGTACCCGCTTCCCCAGCATTAATTGCTTAGACTCTTTAAGTGCCCATTAGTAAAATGCTAATGAGTAAGGTGCATTCCCATATACTAGAAGGAAATGCCATATTTTCTCAGTTGTCTTATCATTTGATTCATTCTGACTTTAGTTCAAGAAGGTAGCCCAGCCAGCTGAGCAAGCCTGGATTCGAGCAATCCTTGTGGTTCAGGTGGCTTCCTCTAAGGCTTGGGTGAGTTCATGACTTCAAAATCTGGGAATGCCCCATTCACAAGCACCTGGGAGCTCGCTATGGAAAAGCACACTTACATTGGAGAGTGAGAGGAAAGGGTCATGCTAGGTGATGTCTTAATGCTTCCAAGCACTTCTGCACTCTCCAGAAATGATACCCACCCTTGGGGTATGGAAAGGAGGGATGCAAGTGCGGAGAGCAGCTGCCTGGTGTGGGGGCTCATTAGGACAGAGGTATGGCTTGGCTCCTGGCTGCATTTTCCATTCAATCTTTAATTTTTTTCTCATTCCATTTTCCACACTGCACTAAAATTCCTCTCCAAAAAATCATTTATCTTTCCTATTGCTGCTTTACAGCCTGTCCCATTAGCAGATCCTCAGGAAGAGCTCTCTGGTACCTGTAGAAAACATCCACTGACTTTACAAGCAGAGCATCACACACAAACATCAAATTTTCTTTCCTCCCCAATCCTTCCCTTCCAGCTTGCCCTCTGCCTGCTGCCCACTCAGCTTATAAACTAAAACCGTTTTGGCATATCTCCCTCCCTCTCCCACCCTGCCTGTCTTCTGCATTTTTTTTTCTATTTCACTTTTTTTGTCTGGGGGAAATTTCATCTTCTATACTTTAAGCTGACTTCTAGAAACAAATGAAAAAAAAAATCACACTCACACTGAGATGTCTCAGTCTGTTACAGTATTTGTGGTGTGTGTGTGTGTGTGTGTGTGTGTGTGTGTGTTTGTTTGTACAAAGAACTACTTTTAAGTTTCTTTTAAAAAATTATTACAAGAAGTAACACATGTGCTTCCTTCTTTTTATTTCCCTTTGTTTTCTGTTGTACTAAGGATTGACTTCAAGGTCTCTTGCATTAGCAAATGCTACCTATTTGTATTCCTGACCCCAAAGAAATAAATTTAAGCTTGATTCGGGGAAATATCAATAAAGGCACATTCCCTCAAGCTTAAAGCCAAGTGCTTGCATCGTTGTATTGTAGCGCCTTGTTATTATTCTGAGTGCCAAAGCTCTCAATTCTATGTGATGCTTCAGGTTCATTGAATCTATTCAAATGCTCCCTTTCCTGAGAATCGCTTGCCTCAGCCTCTTCTCACTCGAAGATACTTCCCCTTTTGACCATACCTGTTGGGGTGCAGACCACATTCCCCTGTGCACATAACTATATCACTCACTTTATCTTAGTTACTCTAATATAGGCAATACATTCAATAGTCAATGTTTAACTGTACAATCTAATCTCTATGTTGGGGACAGTCACGAGAGCATATATTCATACCAGAGAGGTGAACAGACACACCTGGGCTGTCCACAGGCTACAAGACAAGGAAATCTGAGAGCATGCTAGGACTAAGACTTTAAGGAAGACAAGATCATTTTATGATCTCAAGTGAGATCATAGAAGCTGACTGGTGGAGAGCCCTAAAGAGTTTATGCAGGTATCATTTCTGCCCCACACAGAAGCCAAAGGACCACAAATAAAGCTGATGGTGGCTTAGACCATACTTAGAGAAGAAAAGGCGGTGGTAAGCAGACAACCGGTTAGTTTATTGATAAGATCTACCGTATAGATGGTCTTTGCCCTAGAATTAGCTGTTTTCTAGCCTTTCCCTTCCAGGTGCTAGGGTAACAGGTATGTGCCAAGACACCAAGCATTGGAGTTACATTTTGGAGGATCAAAATGTAATATTTGGTCCTTTCCATTTTCATAGTGGGCACCCAGGTGCTTGTGAATGGGGCATTCTCATTCACAGGACTACAAAGGAAGTCCTGACAAATTGGTTACAGCAGAAAGTTAAAAGGAAAGACAGGCCAAAGAAGCCATCCATGGTGGATCTATTAACATGAGAAAAAAAGGTCAGTATTGTAGTCTCCCCTCCCCCAGCCTGAAACCTGCTTGCTCAGGGGTGGAGCTTCCCGCTCATTTGCTCTGCCACGCCCACTGCTAGAACCTGCGGAGCCACACACGTGCACCTTTCTACTGGACCAGA
This sequence comes from Mus musculus, assembly GCF_000001635.26. Taxonomy (NCBI): domain Eukaryota; kingdom Metazoa; phylum Chordata; class Mammalia; order Rodentia; family Muridae; genus Mus; species Mus musculus. Next base: position 3,739,458 of record NC_000084.6, on the reverse strand, counting down.
GATTATTCGGCGGGAATCGGGTCCCCTCCCCCTTCCTTTATAACTAGTGTCCCAACAATAAAATTTGAGCTTTGATCAGAATGAATTTGTCTTGGCTCCGTTTCTTCTTTCGCCCCGTCTAGATTCCTCTCTTACAGCTTGAGTAGCCTTCTCAGTCAAACCCTTCATGTTGTGAGCTGCTGGCGGCTGCAACATTTTGGCGCCTGAACTGGGACCTGAAGAATGGCAGAGAGATGCTAAGAGGAACGCTGCTGCGGAGCTCCACAGGAAAGGATCTTCGTATCGGACATCAGAGCAACGGACAGGTACACATGCTAGCGCTAGCTTAAAATTTCAGTTTTGTAAAGTGTGGCTGAGGATGCGGTAGGATACGAATTAAGCTTGAATCAGTGCTAACCCAACACTGGTTCTGCTTGGGTCAGCAGCGTGTTAATCGGAACTAGAAACGGAAACAGGCAGGTTAGCCGCAGCTTTTTAGGAAGCTGCTTAGGTGGAAGAAGAAAGGGTTTAAAGTCATGGATCAGGCGGTTGCCCATAGTTTTCAGGAGTTGTTTCAGGCCAGAGGAGTAAGGCTTGAAGTACAATTAGTAAAAAATTTTTTAGGTAAGATAGATAGCTGTTGCCCATGGTTCAAGGAAGAAGAAACACTAGATTGTGGAACCTGGGAGAAAGTTGGTGAGGCCTTAAAAATCACTCAGGCAGATAATTTTACCCTAGGCCTCTGGGCGCTCGTAAATGATGCAATAAATGATGCCACTTCCCCAGGGCTAAGTTGCCCCCAGGCGGAGCTTGTGGTATCTCAGGAGGAGTGCCTGTCAGAGAGGGCCTCCTCAGAAAAAGATCTTCTTAACTCAAAAATTGATAAATGTGGAAACTCGGATGAAAAACTGATTTTTAACAGAAATCACTCAGATAGAGGAGCTGCCCATTACCTTAATGAGAATTCGTCCTCTTGTGAATCTCCCGCTCCACCTGTAGTCCCCACTTCGGGAGGTGCCACTCATAGGGACACACGACTAAGCGAGTTAGAGTTTGAGATTAAGCTTCAGAGGCTGACTAATGAGCTTCGGGAACTAAAAAAGATGTCCGAAGCGGAGAAGAGTAACTCTTCTGTAGTTCACCAGGTGCCGCTAGAAAAGGTTGTGAGTCAGGCTCATGGGAAAGGACAGAATATGTCTAATACGCTAGCCTTTCCTGTGGTCGAGGTAGTTGATCAGCAAGATACTAGGGCCAGACATTACCAGACCTTAGATTTCAAGTTGATAAAAGAGTTAAAGGCGGCTGTTGTGCAATATGGCCCTTCAGCCCCATTCACTCAAGCATTACTGGACACAGTTGTGGAGTCACACTTAACCCCTTTAGATTAGAAGACTCTTTCTAAGGCTACCCTGTCAGGAGGAGATTTTTTGCTTTGGGATTCTGAATGGCGAGACGCCAGTAAGAAAACTGCTGCTTCTAACGCTCAGGCTGGTAATTCAGACTGGGATAGCAACATGCTTTTAGGAGAGGGTCCATATGAGGGACAGACAAATCAGATTGATTTTCCCGTTGCAGTGTACGTGCAAATTGCGACGGCCACACGCCGTGCTTGGGGAAGGTTGCCAGTCAAAGGAGAGATTGGTAGAAGTTTAGCTAGCATTCGGCAGAGTTCTGATGAACCATATCAGGATTTTGTGGACAGGCTATTGATTTCAGCTAGTAGAATCCTTGGAAATCCGGACACGGGAAGTCCTTTCGTTATGCAATTGGCTTATGAGAATGCTAACACAATTTGCCGAGCTGCAATTCAACCGCATAAGGGAACGACAGATTTGGCGGGATATGTCCGCCTTTGCGCAGACATCAGGCCTCCCACCTTGCCTTCACCTTATTTGTCCTAAATTTCTTGCACACCGATATCAAGGGCCAGTCTGCAGCGGATCGCCACTGGCATCCAGTTACTTCTAATTCTTATGCATTGGTAAAATGGAAGGACCCCCTGACTAATGAATGGAAGGGTCCAGATCCAGTTCTAATTTGGGGTAGGGGCTCAGTTTGTGTTTTTTCACGAGATGAAGATGGAGCGCGGTGGCTGCCAGAGAGATTAATTCGTCAGATGAACACAGATTCTGACTCTTCTGGTAAGTATCATTCTAAAGACTAAAATTCCTTTTGTGCTTAGAATTCAGCTGAGAGCGAAAGCTCCCAAAGCTGTTCTCCAGCTACTCTCTGAGCCAGCTCCCGACAGGAGGCCGGAGACTAGCCTCAGCTTTACAATTTGCATTTGAATAAAGTACCTAGACTTCCCCGAAAGAAGTTCTGCCTTCCTACTTTCTCACTGTCGAGATTTTGTCTTTCAAGCAGGTAAATCAACATTCTCGAAGCGGACCAGCGGATGTGCATCCCCGCCCCCCTAGAGCACACAGGTGGCTGCTGTTATCTCCTTTCCAAGGACATTTCCAGCATGTGGCTTTCAGTCTGAGTTAAAAATTAGGTTTACCAAGAGGGCTAGAAGAGTAGATATTTCTATATTAATAAAGATTGGTTTTTATTTTGATAGACAGGCTTAGCCCCTTAGCTGACCTCTGGCTTTTCACCCTTGCTGTTACTGCAAGGTATCCTTAGCTCAATAAGGCTGTGGAAAAAACAGGGATGAGGAGGAACAACTTCCAGCTCCTATTTTAGCCACAAATCGTGGTGTTACTAACGACATAATTCTTGCTTAGGCTTTGCTAAATCTGAGGTTGATAATTCTCCTTTAGGAGCTGCACAGCACTCAGAACTGTGCATACTGGTTTGTGATTGTACAAATTCAGTATGGGCATCGCTTGGTGCAGAGGCACTGCAGGGGAAGGTCCAGCTTGACCATTTCTGAGTTTCCTGTGAGATAAACCCGGTTTGAAAGAGGTTGGTACCAAATTTTGGCTAAAAATGAAAAATATTTTTCGGCTCTGCCTCACCTCCCCAAAAGGTACCCAGAGCCACAGGTGTGGGTCTTACCAGTACCCACGGGAGAAATCGGGTCAATGTCCACCCAAGCCAAGGTTAAAAGCCCACTCATCTACGGATGAGAAAACCATTTGATCACCTCAGTTAAGCGTTGCCTTATTTAACTTAATTAATAGGGGGGAGAGAGATTGGAGACGTACTATTGAAAGGGCAAGCCCTTCACTGCCTCCCACCCAAATAAAAAAGCCAATTGGCTTTGTACTACAGAGCCGGCCGAACCCCTTCTCCCTGTTTCCCACCTATCATCCAAAAATGCGGAGGAATATCAACTTAGTGTTATTCTTATTATAGTGTATTTAACATTTGTTCAGTCAAACTTAGCCAGAGTTCCAACGCCCTACTTAAAATTCAACTAGAAAGTTACCTACCAAGTACTAATTAGCATTATAAAGTCAGAGCCTGCAGCTCCAGGCCTTTCAGTTAGTTGTTTACTAAGAAGGGACAGTCTTAAGCCAGATACAGTTTACCATAAGAAAAGTTAAGGAATCCCAGGAAAGCAAGTTTTTTCTTTAGCCCTAGATTCCAGGCAGAACTATTGAGCATAGATAATTTCCCCGCCCCCCTCAAGCCAGCTTTTTCTTTTTTTTTTAAGTTTTGTTAATAAAAGGGAGGAAATGTAGTCTCCCCTCCCCCAGCCTGAAACCTGCTTGCTCAGGGGTGGAGCTTCCCGCTCATTTGCTCTGCCACGCCCACTGCTAGAACCTGCGGAGCCACACACGTGCACCTTTCTACTGGACCAGAGATTATTCGGCGGGAATCGGGTCCCCTCCCCCTTCCTTTATAACTAGTGTCCCAACAATAAAATTTGAGCTTTGATCAGAATGAATTTGTCTTGGCTCCGTTTCTTCTTTCGCCCCGTCTAGATTCCTCTCTTACAGCTCGAGTAGCCTTCTCAGTCAAACCGTTCATGTTGCGAGCTGCTGGCGGCCACAACAAGTATATTGAAGCAAGAATCAAGAGCTCATTCTGGAACACATTAAATTTGAGACTTTTGTCTCAATAGGGATGTGGAAGAAGATGGAGCTGAATATGTGGGTGTGAAGTTGAGACAAAGTTTTTCACTGAGACTAGAAATTGAAGAATCGTCAGTAAATGAATAGTAGGTAAAGGTAAGGCCATTTGCTGAGAGTATAGACAATGTAGAAAAATCTTGCAAGAATACAGTACACAGTGGCTGGGAGACCATTGGTAGAAGCCAGTGGAGAAATTGTGGAAAGAAAGAACTCCAGTGAGGCAGTCATAAGCTGGTGACTCTGAACAGGGCTCTGACCCCAACACAGTAGAAGAGAAGACTTACAGGAATGAGAAAGGATGAGGCAGGTCTACGCTTGGAATAGAGTTCATCATGTCCCTGCCTTTCACTAAATTTCCATGTACTAGAACCATGGTCCAAGTATAGCATCACTGAAAGATAATGAGACCTTCTAAGATGATTACTCCCCCAAAGACGATCACAAGAACTGAGTAGGAATGAGTGAGTTCTCACTCTTAAAGGAATTGACTGAATTTCGTGAGAGCTGGTGTTATCCCACATTCTTGACCGCAGCTGATGCTTCTCCTCCATGAGTCGAACATCACATGGCTCTCCTCTGAAACCAAGCAGCGCACGTACTATGTTAGTTCTCAAAGAGAGTAAATTTATCTTCCCTTTTAACTTACTGCGACTCGTCTTCTTCAACACAAAGTAACTAAGGCAGAGTCAAGTAGTATGACTAGACAGCTCTTCTAAGAATTGTGGAAATAGAAGTGTGGCTGGAGAGATCCAAGAGAATTCAAGAAAAGCATTAATAATATTTGTATGCTACTGGGACCAATTCTGTTTAGAGGGAGGGGTGACTAAGATAGCAGTCGGGGATAGAAATGAAGATACAAGATGATATCATCAAAAGCATAAACTCAGAATCTATCTTCAATATAGAATAGACATGTCAACAGAAATGAGGAGAGGTCAAGCGATGTTGTAGACTTGGTAGTAATTAGTCTCCACACTTCCCAGAAGAGTGAGATGAGACCATTCACATAGAACAGGGAGCCAAGATAGAGTGGATACCCATGGGAACAGTCCTTTGGAGGCAAGAGGGTGAACTCCATAGAAAAGATGAGTGGAATTTAAAAGGGAAAAGACAAAGGGCACACCTATCCACTTCACAGCAGGGGCATGAATGTGCACAAAGCCTTAGGATATCTGAAGTGTCGATGAGGCAGACAGTGGCAGTGTCTGCAGAGGAATGCAGTGTGGGTGGTGGAAGTGTCTGTAGAGGGATGAAGTATGAAAGGTTGGAGTGACTACAGAGAGAAGCAGGGAAGCAGTGTGGATGGTGGGAATGTCTGCAGAGGACTGGAGTGTGAATGGTGGGAGTGTCTGCAGAGGGAAGCAGGAATGCAGTTACCAGGTGAGTTTTGGGCTTCCTACCGAAGGTAGTGAGGGGATGCTGAAGGATGTTAAGCAAAGAAGTCACACTGTCAAACTGGCATCTTAAAGGTGTGTGTTGACAAGATTGCTGAGGAAGAGTCTAAAACTGAAGAGTTATCAGGAACAGGAGCAACCTACTGATGATCACCATGCATGGTAGAAAGAAACAGGCAGACATCAGAAGTGTTAGGGAAGAGACTAAAGACACAGTTTTCTTAAGCATATACTACCTTTCTTTCTTTCTTTTTTTTTTTTTTCCAACCAGGTCGCTACTGCCGTAAGTATAAAATCCTGTGTCCTTTTGTAAGTACAGCAACAGCAGTATCTCCATATGGATAGCATGCTGGGGCCTCTCCATGCCTCCAGCTGCCCTTCATCATGTGGGCACATAGCTTTCGTTAGGTGATTTCTCTCACCCAGAATAGCCTTCTGGGGCTACCCTGCACCTTGCTATGGCTTTCCCTGCAGGGGTCACTGACCAGTACAGGTGGTCACACTGGTGACAGAGTGGCTGGGTTACACAGAAAGGCAAAACTGCAGCGGTACCTTGAACATAAATAGTGCTCTACCCATTCTAAAATGTTGCCGTTCAGATCATTTGACTTTGCATACTCTGGAATATGGGCAGGTCAGGGTGATTTTGATGTTATAATCAAGGATTCTTACATTTTTTCATTCTAGGTCTTCTTTTGCCTAAGGAAGTTTATGCACCATGGGTATGTAGGTATATATAAAGTAGATATACAAGTCAGGTATCTACAAATAATAAATCATAGATGTTTTAATTAATCAGTTGATAGAGTCCCTGCCTAGTGGGGGTCAATCCCCCAACATTGCATAAACCAAGTATAATGACAGATGCTTTCAATTCCAGCACTCAGAGGTCTAGGTAGGAGAAACTTGAGGTCATTCTTAGCTACATGGCAAAGTTGGAAGCCAGTCTGGGATACATGATATCTAGTCTCAGATCATCAGCATCATCGTTATCATCATCATCACCATCTGGTACACATTTAGTTTTAGCATTTATTAAAAAGTAAAATATATCTGAACACTAAAGAGATGCAACAATTAAATATTGGCTAGATAGTTAATATAACATTGCATGGAACATCTTCAGTGTTTTTAAAGGCAATTGATATTTTGATTTTATAAACATCAGAGCTGAGACTGATATGTCACACAAGAACAAAATGACAGAAGTATATTTGGGGACATTTATGAAATTATTAGAAATTATATCCTAATCCTAAACAGTTGTAGTAAAATTTTAATTGGAAGTTTTTACCCTACCTTTGATCATTTGGTTCCCAAATAAAAGACACAAGACCTTATATTTATAATAAGCCTTAATGCACTAGAGCTGGGCAGACATCAGCCCTCTATGCTGTTTTGTCTACTTTCCTGAGCTATAATTTGCCATGGTCAACCTGGGCTGCTGCTACTTCAGTTAGGCAGCCCTGATGAATATGTGCTCATGATCCACCTACCCCATGGGGTCTTCCTCTTGCCTTTCCTCCTCATGGTCCTGTCACGGACTCCAAGTCCAGGAACCAAAGTCCCGCCTCCTCTCTTTGGCTAACTATAGGCTGTAAGCATCTCTAGTCAACCAATAGTTTTAAATTAAGGCACAAGGTTTACATAGCATTGCTTGGTGTATGTAAGGATCTCCTTGTCTCTGGGCTAAACCTCAATACCAAACCAAAATTTATTTAAGACTTTTTATTTTTAAATGTGCATACATCTATTATTTATTTATTCTGAGAAGAGTGTGCATACCACAACACACATGTGGAAATCAGAGGACACTTATAGGAATCAGTTTTCCCCTTCCACTAGGTAGCTTGTGGGACTTGAACTCAGACAGTCAGGCTTGGCAGCAAGCCTTTTCCCATCAAACCCCCTCAATAGTCCCTGAACATTTTTTTTTTCTTAATGAAACTCAAATGAGGAACTCAAACATTGTTTTTAAAATCAAACATTCTAACACAATGCTATTCAAAAGTACATTAATTTGATATTATGTGCTGAGTAATAATGGAAATAAAAAATTATCAGTGTGTGTTTTCTATAATTAAATTATTATGTTTCTGTAAGAGCAGAAAACTGTGTGTGTACAATAAAAAAAACCACTGCAGTTCATAACATACCATAGTGTCATATCTGAGGTGTTTCAGACAACATTTGTTGGCTGTTACCTCCTTCCAGCCTAGCAAGGCTGGCTGTGACCATCTGCCACTTAGGCGGAGTCACCTGCTGTGCTGCTTCTCATCACTCTCCTTTGATGTGCCACTACCTGCTACCTGCCTGAGGCTGAACCAGTCTTTACTCCATTTCTCTCTTTACCTGCCTAGATTCCCTCCTTTCTTTCAGTTCCAAGATGCATCCCAGGCTTGAACCCAGACATGAGAGCCGCACGCCGGCCCCAACAGTTGGCATTATGTGGTTCGATACAACTCATTGTACAAAGCATACATTATGTGTTTGGCACCAAGGCTGCAGTGAAGTTGAGTGAGGCAACATGGGCAAACACTGCCAGAAAGATCTCCAGCTCATTACACCTTTGATTTTAAATTAATTCCTGGCTCTTGTGCATTGCCAAGCTTTTCACTACCTCCCATGTTCAGTTATGAGGTGATAACCCATAGTTTGAGAAGCTGGGTTGTAAAGGCACTCGAAGAGGCCAAACATAACCTCAAAGCAGGAAAATTGCACTGCCCAAAACAAAGCTCGGGGTCTCTCAAACTGCAGGGCATGGGGCAGGGGAGAGGACAGAGGGGATGGAGCTATCTCTACAAACTTGTCTCTCACAAAGCTAGGAGACATAGCCTTTAGTATCCTCCCCTGCAGGGAAACCATGTAACTGTGTGAGTTCTCAGAACATGTGTTCTCACATAGAGGTCTCTTGGAAAGACCTCAGACCCTGGTGGTTCCTGGCCTGTGTCCATAGAATCAGAGGGCACTCCCTCCCCCAGTGTCCTCAGTCTTCTCTGTCTTCCAATGGGAAGAATATATTTTCAAGGGATGAAGTGACTGTTTGCCCTGATTGATGACCGGGAGTTCTATAATTTCATTGGTGGCCTCCAATTCCAGTATCACTCATGCATGTAGCTCCCTCAGGAAGAATTCACAAGTTCTTCCCTCTACCCTTCACTCTTAACTCTGGGTCCTAAGGACTACACACAAAGTCCCGAGAGACTTTTTAGTACTTTGAATGAGATGTTCTCCTTACTCCCAGACCTTCAAATACTTGTTTTCCAGTTGGTGATACTATTTGAGAAGTTTCAGGTGGTGTGGCCTTTCTAGAGGAACTATGTCCCTGGGGGAGGGATTTGAGATCCATTTCTAATTCTGCCTCCCTTCTCCTTGTTTGTCATTATAGATGAGAGCTCTCAGCTATTCCTATAGCTATACCTGTCATCTGCTGCCATAATCTCCTGCCTTGATGAGCTCTTCGGAACCATAAGTCCAAACAGTAAGCTCCTGTTTCACAAAGAAACAATCCTACAGGCCCCTCTTCTTACTCTCATTTTTTGTTGCTTCTTCCCACCCTTTCTAAGCACCACTAAGGAAAAGGGAGAATGGAGCTCAGATCTAGAAGGAGCTGCACAGTTGAAGGGAGCAGAGGATCTGGGGAAGGCTGGAGAGAGTCCACAAAGCTTTATATTCTGTCATCAATCACAGCATCTACAACATAGAGAGCCAACCCCACCTTTCTTTCTGTTATTGACTTTGAATCCACCGTAAAATAAGTCAAATACATTATTTTTAAATTAGAATTAGGGTGGGAAATATTGCTTGGTCTCAGTGATAAGTGGCCCACCTAATATGTGTGAATCCCTGGGCTCTATCCCAGGATCATTAATTGAATAAATTATACAAGTCCTTTCTGAAGGGCTTGACAAGATTGAAATACCCACAATGGAGGCTTATCATTATTGTACAGAGCTCTGGGGGAGCAATACCAGGTTGATAGTTAAAGGGGACAGAAACACCAGGCAAAGATCATATGTCAGAAAGGAAGGTGCTCACCAGCCTACAGAAACAAGGCAGAAGGGAAGCTGGGACCATGGCCAGGCCAAAGCATCCTAGAGCAGGATGAGGTAGAGGCTAGAGTGAGATTTAGGCACTGGAGCTGGGGTCTCAGAACTAGGTAGAGGAAAATCCAGGAGATGCTTGTGGACCATCAAAGGAACTGGACATGAACCTTGGCCCTCACTGATTGGACCATAATCTGTACAAGGCCTCACATTGGCACTCATGATAGTCTTTACCACAGAAGCAACTTAGAAACAACCCATTGGAAATGACTGTGTTCATACCAGTGTTAACAAAACAGGCAAAATTAGACCATTATTTCTCCATTTATGTCTGACTTTACATTTGGGGGCTTTAAAAGTCCCTTTTTTCTTTTTGAAAGAACAGTAATTGAGCTCCTATAAGCTCTTTCCATTCTCAAAAATAAATAAAATTTAAAATAGCACATCTGTTCACTTTACCTAGGTAGATCTCTCTCCACACTGCTTTGTTATTCCACTCTTTGGATTTGCTCTATAGATGACGGGACATGAGGCTGTAGCTCAAAGACAATACAGACAAGATGTGGACTTGTATTGCTGATGATCCCATAACAAAGTGGCTCTAAGAACTGCCCTTCCAGGCACAATGGCATCTAGGATTCTTCTACCTTCCAGTTGTGTCCACAACAGCTGGCTTCCCTCACCTACATGGCCAAGTCTCCTCTGGGGCAGAAGGGATGTTTCTTCTTTATCTCCACCCCTCTGTGTCATTGACGTTTGAGCAGAGAGCAGCTAGAATACTCACAAAATAAAGTCAAGTATGCTTAATACAGGAACTACTTGATGATCTCAGACACAGTTACAAAGAACAACAAAGGATGGTGGTGTGCCAGGAATCCCTGTATGAAGCCATTAATACTCCTCAACTTTTTCCTCTCTGGTGTGTGTGTGTGTGTGTGTGTGTGTGTGTGTGTGTGTGTGTTATGGATTGAACCTAACTGAACTATTTCCCCAGGCTCAAATCCTGGTCTTGAAGAAACAAAAAGAATAAAAGAAGTTTCTAATCCCATGAAGAGAGCTCTTACAGAGGAAGAATGCTCATGGGACAGGGATCTGTACCTCAGAGAAACATGGCTGCTGCTGTTGGCACACAGGGGGCAGAAAGCAGCAAGGAGGATTGATGAATACTCTCACTTCTTATGAGTACATCGTTTGCTGAACCCAGTAGAAAACCAGAGGACAAAAAAAAAAAGACCTCATTGCTGTCCTAGTAGCCAACCTCTTGGGCACAGAGAAGTTCAGAAAAAGGCAATAGTTCTGGGTAGAGAGAGACTAGTGAAAATTACCAGCTGAGTTCCATGTATGCATCTGTCCAGAGAAAGAAAGGAGCCTGTCCTTAAACTAATTATGGCCGAAGACATTGCCTCAAGTGATGAAGAGATCCACTCTTACAACAGGTTAAAATTAAAAACACAGGTTTTAAGAATGTTAGAAAAATAAGGCTGCTATGAACATAGTGGAGCATGTATTCTTCTTACCAGTTGGAACATCTTCTGATTATATGCCCAGGTGAGGTATTGTGGGATCCTCCGGTAGTACTATGTCCAATTTTCTGAGGAACTGCCAGACTGATTTCCAGAATGGTTGAACAAGCTCGCAATTCCACCAAGAAAGAAGGAATGTTCCTCTTTCTCCACATCCTCTCCAGCATCTGCTGTCACCTGAATTTTTGATCTTAGCCATTCTGACTGGTGTGAGGTGGAATCTCAGGGTTGTTTTGATTTGCATTTCCCTGATGATTAAGGATGCTGAACATGCTCCACTATGTTCATAGCATCCTTATTTATAATAGCCAGAAGCTGAAAAGAACCTAGATGTCCCTCAACCGAGGAATGGATACAGAGAATGTGGTACATTTACACAATGGAGTACTACTCAGCTATTAAAAACAATGAATTTATGAAATTTCTAGGCAAATGGATGGACCTGGAGGGTATCATCCTGAGTGAGGTAACCCAATCACAAAAGAACTCACATGATATGTACTCACTGATAAGTGGATATTAGCCCAGAAAATTAGAATACCCAAGATACAAGTTGCAAAACACATGAAACTCAAGAAGAACAAAGACCAAAGTGTAGTCACTTTGTCCCTTCTTAGAATTGGGAACAAAACACCCATGGAAGGAGTTACAGAGACAAAGTTTGGAGCTGAGACGAAAGAATGGACCATCTAGAGACTGCCGCGCCCTGGGATTCATCCCATAATCAGCCTCCAAATACAGACATCATTGCACACGCCAGCAAGATTTTGCTGAACGGACCCTGATATAACTGTCTCTTGTGAGGCTATGCCTGTGCCTAGCAAACACAGAAGTGGATGCTCACAGTCAGCTATAAGATGGAACACAAGGTCCCCAATGGAGGAGCTAGAGAAAGTACCCAAGGAGCTAAAGGGGCCTGCAACCCTATAAGTAGAACAACAATATAAACTAACCAGTACCCCCAGAGCTCATGTCTCTAGCTGCATAAGTAGCAGAAGATGGCCTGGTCAGCCATCATTGGGAAGAGAGGCCCCTTGGTCTTGCAAACTTTATATGCCTCAGTACAGGGGAACACCAGGGCCAAGAAGTGGGAGTGGGTGGGTAGGGAAGTGAGGGGAGGGGAGGGTATAGGGGACTTTTGGGATAGCATTTGAAATGTAAATGAAGAAAATACCTAATAAAAAATTTTTTTAAAAAAATTAAAAGAAAAGAAAGAGAGCAAGGAGAAGTATGAGAAAGAGTGTGTGGGGAACAAGAGAGGGAATTATTTATGTAATTATATTATAATCTCAAAAATAACATACTTTTTATTATTATCCTCAAAAAAAGAACGTTAGAAAAACTATTCTTACCCAGGAAAATAAATTTTAAAAAGCAATGCATTCAAAACAGATCTTATAAATTTACTAATAAATTTACAATAGATTTTGAGTAGTTTTATAATTTATTCTGTTTGAGGAGTTTGGTTTGTGGGAGAGTTCTGAGACAGCATATCCTTCTGTCTCCCAGGCTGACACAGAATTTGCTACATAATCTAAATTTACCCTGGTCTTGAAATCCTGCTTTGGGTACTCAAGTGCTGGGATTACAAGTGTGTACCATAACACCCTACTGAGAAAGTTTTCATAAACTTAAAATAATCAAAATATTTCCTCTACTGCTGTGAAATATGTCAAAAAGCACACATTCAGTTTGTTCTTGCCTAATGCAATGAATGACTGTCACAAGAAAAAGGACTGGGGAGGCATGTTAGTGGGTAAAACATTCAGGCACTGAGTCTGGTTCCCCCAGAACCCAGATAAATCTGGTGCAATCCCTCATGTGTGGTCCAATGAGATGAGAGATGGAGACAGGACAACCTCCTGAAGCTACTGAGGTGTGGGCAACTAGTGTGAACTCTGCAATGGCAAACAAGAGACTCTGTCTCAAACATGGTAGAAGGCAAGGACTGATACCCAATATCACTCCCTAAGCTCCACAAGTGCACTATGGCATGTGAGCACCCATATTTACACATACAAGCATTAAGCACATGTATACACATACATCACACAGACACACATAAAGGGCCAAAAAGAGGATAATAATAGACAAGCATCCATCTGGTTGTAATATATTTTGCATTTTAGGGGAAGGAAGAGACAAGTCCAGGGCCTTCTAAGGGCTACCAAGATACATCCCATTCCTTGTTTCAATGTGCAACCATGTGTTCAGAATCCTGGCCATGCAGCTCTCTGACAATGAATGCTAATCATTTCACCCAATTGCAGTTGTCAGAGTGTTTAAAGTTTAGCCTACTGTGTTGTGAAGTGCAGGTGTTGGAGCTCTAGCACACTATAGTCTGCATCTCCTTTGTTGTTGCTAACCCTGCCCTTGACTTCCATGAAGTCCTGGTGTGAAGAACCAGAGAGTTACATAAAGCACAGGCCACAACCTAACATCTAGAAATAAACATTGATTAAGTTTCAACAGTATCAGAATCTAAGAACAAAAAGGTGAGGAGGTAGTGCCGGTGCCTGGCTTCTTGGGTGAGGGAAGGTAAGTAAACAGTCAGATATATTCAGCTTGATATAAATTACATCCCGAGAGGTTTCCTGTGCACGTACTAACCAATGGGGCAACAGCCCTTAGTATCTTTGCACTTGGAAGGAATTAACGTGTCTCTGCCTCTGAATCTTGGTTGTTATAATATAGCTATTTGCTCTCTCTCTAAAGCCTTTAGTTTTGACAGCAAGCAAGTGCTTGAAAATCACAACGAATTCTGTTTTCCCCACAAACTGTTTAGAGAAGGTAGTGACTTTTAGTGCTCCCATTTACTGATGTATACTGGCTGTGAGGATGAAAGAGAGGGGACCTCTGAAGTTGCAGGTTGCTTCTCATAAGCTCAACCAATTTAACCACCAAACATGTTATTTCACTTGCATGAACAAGCCTGAGACCAAGGAAGTATTAAGGTAATGACTAAAAATAAAGGAAAAAAAAGAAGAAGAAAAAGAGAAAAGAAAAGAAAAAACTCATGGAGGTAATTTAAATAGGTCTTTAGGAAGAAACAACTCTTAAGAAAAGTACCTGGAGGGGCTCTTGAGATGGTTCATGGGAAAGGTCTTTGCCTCCTAGACTGACAACCTGAGTTTGATCTCTGGAGTCCACATGCTAAAAGGAAGAGAACTGTCTCACCATGGCTTGTGTGGTGTCTATGTGTGTACATGTGCATGCATGAATGTGTGTGTGTGTGTGTGTGTGTACATGTGCATGTATGAATGTGTGTGTGTGTGTGTGTGTGTGAGAGAGAGAGAGAGAGAGAGAGAGAGAGAGATTTTTAAAGGAGTCTAAATATTGAAAAATAAGTTTAAATAGTCTGGTAACATCAAGAGACATTAATGTCAAGAGAAGAAAAAGATGCCTGGCTTTGGAAAGCCTCCTGCCATGTGGAAAGCCATTATTTCTATTCCCAGTACTGAGGAGAGGTGAGGAAGGAATCGAGTGTATGGAGGATTGAGCTAGAGGTAGTGGGCTGAGTGACAAACATAAATTAGTATAGACAGGGTTTTTAAGTTATACAAGCTAGTTAGGAACAAACCTAAGCTAAAAGGCCTAAGCATTCATTAATAATACTAATACTAATAAATACTAATACTAATACTGTCTTAGTCAGGATTTCTATTCCTGTACAAACATCATGACCGAGAAGCAAGTTGGGGAGGAAAGGGTTTATTCAGCTTACAGTTCCACATTGCTGTTCATCACCGAAGGAAGTCAGGACTGGAACTCAAGCAGGTCAGGAAGCAGGAGCTAATGTAGAAGCCATGGAGGGATGTTTATTACTGGCTTGCTTCCCCTGGCTTGCTCAGCCTACTTTCCCAAGACTACCAGCCCAGGGATGGTCCCACCCACAAGGAGCCTTTCCCCCCTTGATCACTAATTGAGAAAATGCCTTACAGCTGGATCTCATGGAGGCATTTCCTCAACTGAAGCTCCTTTCTCTGTGATAATTCCAGCTTGTGTCAAGTTGACACAAAACTAGCCAGTACAAATACTAATACTAATACTAATACTAATACTAATACTAAAGTTTCTGTGTTATTATTGGGCAGCTGGTGGGTCAGAGACAGCCTGGCTATAGCCATTCTACATAGTGAGTTCCAGGACAGCCAGGGCTATGTAGAGAGATCCTGCCTCAAAGAACAACAAAAAGAAAAACAGACAAAAACCAAAGAAATAAATTGTATTTATTTCTGTAAAGAATAAAAACAAGAAGAGGGAGGAGGAGAGGAAAGAGGAAACAGGAGACAGGTGGCAGAGTGTGTGAGATCTGAGCTGACTGGAGTGTGAAGCCTGAGGAGCCGAGCAGTTGGAGGAGGGGAGGGCCTGCCTCCTGAGGGAGAAAAGCAGGACCATCCAAAGCCAACAAAGAGGTCTTAGGGAGAGTATAAAGAATTATGGATTCCAGCTAGACCATATAAAAGACACAGAAACCTGGTATTTCATTTACAGGCTGTTGTGGGGAGCGGGTGTGGCGGCAGTCCCAAAGGCGCCAGGGACTGCAGCTAAGTCATATGACTTGCACCTGACTTCCTCATATAAGACACAAACATCTTGAGTGCTGCGCAGGTGTACCAGGATACAGGTGAATCCAATTTGGTGGAGATTTGCCCCTGCTGCCCTGATTAGCTGAAGCCTCACGACTGGCGAGGGGGCGTGGCCTGCGGTGCGTGGATGAGAGAGAGTATAAAAGGAGTGAGAGGCCCAGGGTTCGGGGGAGATATAAAAACAAGGGAGATATAAAAACAAGGGAGATATAAAAACAAGGGAGAAATAAACAAGGGAGATATAAACAAGGGAGATATAAACAAGGGAGATATAAAAACAAGGGAGATATAAACAAGGGAGATATAGAGAAAGAAGAAACAGGACTGAATAAACGTGTGCAGAAGGATCCTGTAGCAGCGTCGTTCTTCCTGGCCAGTTGAGCGCGCGCAACAAGTGGTGCCGAAACCCGGGACGAGAAAATACAAGAAAACCCGGGACAAGAAACATCTTCACGCTTGAGTGAAGACCCCCTGCTACAGGGAGGATTCAGAACTGCATCACGGGGAAGGAGTGGTTAATAAAGGTTCTCATAAAACAGACTGTTGAGAAGGATCCGGCGTGGATTCAGAACTCTTCAGCTGGGGAACGGTACTGATGAAGAGAAAGAAGAAAGATGAAGACTGAATAAACTGCTGTTAGAAGGACTGGTGGTAGTGTCTTTCTTGCTGGTCGAGAGTGGGCGCGACAATTGGTGGCCCGTACGGGGAACCGACTCCCCCACCGAGTTCAGAACTTTCAGCAGTCAGTGGTTGCCGGCAGGGTAAGTTCACGGTGAGTGAAACTTGCGACCCCAGGAGTTTGGGAAGGACCTCGGATAAAATAGAGGTGAGCATAAAGTTGCCAAGAAGTAGGCACAAAGTAACCCAGGAGTTTGGGAAGGACCTCGGATAAAATAGAGGCGAATATAACGTTGCCAGGAAGCAGGTACAAGGTAACTAAAGGTTCATGGCTTTGGGACAAGTTAAGGAACTATGATAAGCTCAGTGTAGTGATCAAGAGATCCTCGCTGTGTAGTTATGCTTTTTTCTCCCATTGACCCTTTGTGGGTAGGTCTGATAGTTTTGGTCTTGTTTGTTCTGATATATGGACTCTGTTACTGTTTGAAACTGTGTGTAGAGGCAGTCAAGACAGGTCAGAAAATCCTTACAGAGCAACAAGAAAGTATGTCGGAAAAGGAGAAGGGCTTAAAAAGAAAAAGGAAAAAGAAGACACAGTAAAATCAGGTGAACAGAAAGGACGAAACAAAAGAGCCGAGGCGGAGGAGGAAGGCGAATTAGCTTCTGTGCCTCCTCCCTATGCCTCCTCAGCAGTGAAAACTTGACTTTCATATTGACTTCCGAGATGGACACACAGGTGATTGAGTTTATGGTCTCATCACCACGAGGTATTGTGTCCATCCCCCCTGGGGATCGAGTAGATCAGTGTTGACGTGGGCGAGAGGGTCTGTTTGTGTGTTTCCACAGGACCAGATGGAACCTCTTTGGGTGCCGGAGAGATTGGTGAGACGCTGCAAGAATGAGGCTCCTGATCCAGTTGCCCCTGTGGATGTGGTAGATGATCCCACAAGCACAAAGGATGGAGCCGAGATGGGAGATCCTTTCGGTATTCCAGAAGCCGATACCAGCTCGACATGAAGTTCAAATTTTTCCATGCTTTTTGATCCCTGAATTCCCCTTAAAGAGATAGCCCCGCTGGCCATCTATCCCTTGCTTCAGGGAAGATGAGCGGGGGTGAGAGCCCTGGGATGTATGCTTGTTATAGTGTGTGTGTGTGTGTTTTGTGTTTGGCACATGTGTTAGGTGCAGAGTGTGCGGCCCGCACTTTCGCCATGGTAGCGTAGGCTTTTGCTGCAGTGGAGGCGGGGCAATCTCCTCAGATTCGGTTTGCCGCTCTAAAAGAAATTATGCTGCGTTATGCCGTGGGGTGCGAGGCTAAGCACTGCACAGAGGATAGCTTGCTGTTGGCATCCTGTGGAAGGCATGTCTGATTGCATGAAGGTTCAGTGTCCTAGTTCCCTTCCCCCAGGAAAAACGACACGGGAGCTGGCCAAGACCTCTCTGGGTGATGAGCCTAAGGGATGGTTTTGTGTAGGGCCCCTATGCTTGCACACTGGGGATCAGACCTCTACCTTCACCCATGAGGCTTGCTTGCAGCAATTAAGATCTGGCCATAAGTTAATTAACATCCTGGCCTTTTGATGCACCTGCCACAAGCAAAACACAATCTCCCCAGGTGTGGCTTGGCATGATAGAGAGGTAGTCAGTGATAAGACTCCCTGGGCATGTCACCAACCTAAGACAGGGATCAAACCAATGCTGTTTGTCACCCAAGGACGGGTAAGGGGCATGGTTGCGAGGGGCTATCTACAGACATTCTCTCTGCCAAAAAAGAAAAAAAGGGGGAATTGTGGGGAGCGGGTGTGGCGGCAGTCCCAAAGGCGCCAGGGACTGCAGCTAAGTCATATGACTTGCACCTGACTTCCTCATATAAGACACAAACATCTTGAGTGCTGCGCAGGTGTACCAGGATACAGGTGAATCCAATTTGGTGGAGATTTGCCCCTGCTGCCCTGATTAGCTGAAGCCTCACGACTGGCGAGGGGGCGTGGCCTGCGGTGCGTGGATGAGAGAGAGTATAAAAGGAGTGAGAGGCCCAGGGTTCGGGGGAGATATAAAAACAAGGGAGATATAAAAACAAGGGAGATATAAAAACAAGGGAGAAATAAACAAGGGAGATATAAACAAGGGAGATATAAACAAGGGAGATATAAAAACAAGGGAGATATAAACAAGGGAGATATAGAGAAAGAAGAAACAGGACTGAATAAACGTGTGCAGAAGGATCCTGTAGCAGCGTCGTTCTTCCTGGCCAGTTGAGCGCGCGCAACAGGCTGTAAGCCTAGATTGGGCAGGTTCTATGCTATGCTCACCTGTATCAAAACCATATGTCCGTTGTTACTCACTGTTTGAGTCTCACCTGAGCTGCTTTTGCTCCATCAGCCTGTTGTCAGGGTATACTCTGGCAGCATGCTCATGATTCTTCCAGTCTCATGGCAGCCTCATTCTCTCTCTGGCTTCTTTTTCCTCTCCCCGGAGGTCTCTCTTGAGACCCCTCACTAGATTCTCAGATCCAACCTTTCTCTCTTTACTGCCCAATCACAACTCTAGCCTTTTAAATTGGTGAGCAAGATTAATACAACAAAGGCTGGTGTGGCCAGCCTCACTGACACCTAGAGGATGCACTTGTCTGGACAACAATCATATCTTGGGGCTCAGAATTTAGCACTTGTATACATAGCAACATACCAACCCCAATAGTAGAGGACTTTGGCCTTGGTCCAAAAGTTATTTTTGCACAGCTCCTGAAGAAATAGAAATAAGAGTCGCTCTCTCCATCCTCATCTCTAGCATTGTGAGGAGCCAGGTGACTTCTGGGAGGCAGTACCAGAGGTCTTCTCTTTTGCAGCAGACAAAGACTACTTCAGAGACCCACAACTGGTCAAAATGCAGATAATGAATGACCATGGGGAGTCCAGCATCAATTGGAACAAATTAAATACAATTCCTCCACCTAAGGCTCAGGAAGCATTGTAAAAGTGTACGTGGGTGAAACAAATGTAGCATACAGAAAAACAGGGCACATGCTAATATCTTCTAGACATGACAGGGATGATGTGCCCATGAATTACAACAATATGGTTGCCTAAACAAGACTTGCATAATGACTTTATCAGTCAACATGCACACATAGATGAAGAAAATCCATATTGTTCTGTGCCAAGATGAAGAGCTACAGACAATAAATAGCTGCTGGAGAGAGAATCAAAGTTTTCGAGAGATAAGCCTTCTGGTAGGTCATCCAGACCCAGTCTTTAGCCCTAAACACATGTGCAGATGAGCAGTACAGTACTAAGTGGAGTCAGTAGATTACATGAATGTAACAACAATGATTAAAAACAAAGGGTAATGAAGGGAGTGGGGGACAGACGAGGAAATGCAGAGGAAACATGAGGGTTGGAAATGCTGTAGACACAGTAAACGTGTATAGAATTCTCAAAAACAAATTAAAAATTTTAATTAAAAAAACATTTAAAAAATCTTCTTTTTGTTGGGCCTGTGGGTACATGCCTGTAATCTTAATATTTGAAAAGCTGAGGCAAGAGGATGACAAGCTTGAAATTACCCTGGCCTATATAAGCAAGGTCCTGTCTCAAAATTAAAATGAAGCAAAACTAAAACAAAACAAAAACCTATTTCAAATACTGAAACCAGCCACTATCAATAATAGAATAGTTGATTGTTTGCCTTCCATTTAATGAAGATCAATTTTTTTCCTTCCTATCATAACATATGAACAATTTTTTTCCAGAAACAAAAGATGTTTAATGGGAAAATAGTATCAGTGTGATTTTAAGACTTCTCTGTAAGAACTAATGAGATAGCTCAAAGGGCTGACATGCTTGCCACCAAGCCTGACAACCTGAGTTTGATCCCTGTTGGGGATTTGAATTGTACTTACATGGGAATTCACATGTCCTCTGCATGTCCCTGCCAACAGTTGGGTTTTTTTTTTATTAGATATTTTCTTCATTTACACTTCAAATGCCATCCCAAGAGTCCCCTATACACTCCTCCCGACCTGCTCCCCTGTCGCGTCCTCTCTCGACCAGCAAGAACGACACGACCACCAGTCCTTCTAACAGCAGTTTATTCAGCAAACTTCAGTCTTCATCTCTCGCTTCAATTTTATCTCTCTTCATCTTTCTCCCCCAAATCCCGGGCCTCTCATTCTCAGTCCCCATCCACTCACAGCAGGCCACATCACCTCACCAGGCACGCAGCTTCAGCTAATCAGGGCAGCAGGGGCGTGTCTCCACCAAAATGGATTCGCCAGTATCCTGGTGCACCTGCACAGCTCTCACGATGGTTGTGGCTTATTTTCAGGTGTATGAGGAAGGTGCAAGTCATAAGACTTAGCTGCAGTCCCTGGCGCCTTCTTGGGACTGCTGCCACACCCGCTCCTCACACTCCCCAACCCACCCACTTCTGCTTCCTGATCCTGGCATTCCCCTGTACTGAGACATTTGATCTTCGCAAAACCAAGGGCCTCTCCTCCCATTGATGGCCAACAATAGTGTCTGGGTTTGTGGTTGTTTGTGGGATGGATACCTGGGTGGGGCAGCCACTGGATGGTCCTTCCTTCAAATCTCAGCTCTGAACTTTGTCACTGTAACTTCTTCCATGGGTATTTTGTTCCCCATTCTAAGAAGGAATGAAGTATCCACATTTTGGTCTTTCTTCTTCTAAAGTTTCATGTGTTTTAAAAATTGTATCTTAGGTAGTCTAAGTTTCTGGGTTAATATCTGCTTATCATTGAGTGCATATCAAGTGTGTTCTTTTGTGATTGGGTTACTTCACTCAGGATGATATCCTTCAGATGCATCCATTTGCCTAAGAATTTCATAAATTCATTGTTTTTAATAGCTGAATAGCACTCCATTGTGTAAATGTTCCACATTTTCTGCAACCATTCCTCTGTTGAGGGACATATGGGTTCTTTCCAGCTTCTGGCTAATATAAATAAGGCTGCTATGAACATAGTGGAGCATGTGACCTTATTACAAGTTGGAATATCTTCTGTGTATATGCCCAGGAGAGGTATTGCTGGATCCTGTGGTAGTACTATGTCCAATTTTCTGAGAAACCGCCGGACTGATTTCCAGAGTAGATGTACCAGCTTGCAATCCCACTAACAATGAAGGAGTGTTCTTCTTTCTCTACTTCCTCGTCAGCATATGCTGTCACCTGAATTTTTAATCTTAACCATTCTGACTGGTGTAAGGTAGACTCTCAGTGTTGTTTTGTTTTGTATTTCCCTGATGATTAAGGATGTTAAACATTTTTTTAGGTGCTTCCCAGCCATTCAGTACTCTGCAGTTGAGAATTCTTTGTTTAGCTGTGTAGCCCATTTTTTAACAGGATTATTTGATTTTCTGGAGTCCATCTTCTTGAGTACTTTATATAGATTGGATATTAGTCCCCTATCTGATTTAGGATTGGTAAATATCCTTTGCCAATCTGTTGGTGGTCATTTTGCCTTATTGACGGTGTCCTTTGCCTTACAGAAGCTTTACAATTTTATGAGGTTCTATTTATCCATTCTCGGTCTTACAGCACAAGCCATTGCTGTTCTGATCAGGAATTTTTTCCTATGTTCATATCTTCAAGGTTTTTCCCACACTTTCTCTTTTACAAGTTTCAGTGTCTCTGGTTTTATGTGGAGTTCCTTGATCCACTTAGACTTGAGCTTTGTACAAGGACATAAGAATGGATCAATTTGCATTCTTCTACATGATAACCGCCAGTTGTGCCAGCACCATTTGTTGAAAATGCTGTCTTTTTTCCACTGGATGGTTTTAGCTCCCTTGTCAAAGATCAAGTAACCATAGGTGTGTGGGTTCATTTCTGGGTTTTCAGTTCTATTCCATTTGTCTACCTGTCTGTTGCTGTACCAGTACCATGCAGTTTTTATCACAATTGCTCTGTAGTACAGCTTGAGGTTAGGCATGGTGATTCCACCAAGGGTTCTTTTATTGTTGAGAATAGATTTTGCTATCCTAGGTTTTTTGTTTTTCCAGATAAATTTACAAATTGCTCTTTCTAACTCGGTGAAGAATTGAGTTGGAATTTTGATGGGGATTGCATTCAATCTATAGATTGCTTTCAGCAAGATAGCCATTTTTACTATATTAATCCTGCCAATCCATGAGCATGGGAGATCTTTCCATCTTTGAGATCTTCTTCTATTTCTTTCTTCAGAGACTTGAATTTCTTATCATACAGATTTTTCACTTCCTTAGTTTGAATTACAAGGTATTTTATATTGTGACTATTGTGAAGTGTGTTGTTTCCCTAATTTCTTTCTCAGTCTGTTTATCCTTTGTGCAGAGAAAAGCCACTTATTTGTTTGAGATAATTTTATATCCAGCTACTTCACTGAAGCTGTTTATCAGGTTTAGGAGTTCTCTGGTACAATTTTTGGGGTCACTTATATATACTATCATATTATCTGCAAATAGTGACATTTGACTTCTTCCTTTCCATTTTCTATTTCTTTGATCTTCTTTTGTTGTCTAATTGCTCTCACTAGGACTTCAAGTACTATATTTAACAGATAGGAAGAAAGTGGGTAACCTTGTCTAGTCCCTGATTTTAGTGGGATTGCTTCCAGCTTCTCACCATTTACTTTGATGTTGGCTACAGGTTTCATGTAGTTTGCTTTTATTATGCTTAGGTATGGGCCTTGAATTCCTGATCTTTCCAAGACTTTTATCATGAATAGTTGTTGGATTTTGTCAAATTCTTTCTCAGCATCTAATGAGATGATCATGTGGTTTTTGTCTTTGAGTTTGTTTATATAGTGGATTACATTGATGGGTTTCCATATATTAAACCATCCCTGCATCCCTGGAATGAAGCCTACTTGATCCTGATGGATGATCATTTTAATGTGTTCTTGGATTCAGTTTGCAAAAATTTTATTGAGTATTTTTGCATAGATATTCATAAGGGAAATGGTATGAATTTGTCTTTCTTTGTTGGGTCTTTCTGTGGTTTGGGTATGAGAGTAATTGTGGTTTCATAGAATGAATTGGATAGAGTACCTTCTGTTTCTATTTTGTGGAATAGTTTGAGGAGAATTGGAATTAGGTTTTCTTTGATGATCTGATACAACTCCGCACTTAACCCATCTAGTCCTGGGCTTTTTTTGGTTGGGAGACTATTAATGACTGCTTCTATTTCTTTAGGGGATATGGAACTGTTTAGATCATTAATCTGATCCTGATTTAACTTTGGTACCTGGTATCTGTCTAGAAATTTGTCCATTTCACCCAGGTTTTCCAGTTTTGTTGAATATAGCCTTTTGTAGTAGGATCTGATGATGTTTTGGATTTTCTAATGTTCTGTTGTTATGTCTCCCTCTTCAATTGTTATTTTCATAATAGAGTCTTTGTGCCCTCTAGTGAGTTTGGCTAGTGGTTTATCTATCTTGTTGATTTCTCAAAGAACCAGAACCTGGTTTGGCTGATTCTTTGAATAGTTCTTTTTGTTTTTACTTATTTGATTTCAGCCCTGAGTTTGATTATTTCCTGCTGTCTACTCCTCTTGGGTGAATTTGCTTCCTTTTGTTTTAGAGCTTTTAGGTGTGCTGTCAAGCTGCTAGTGTATGCTCTCTCCAGTTTCTTCTTGGAGGCACTCAGAGCTATGAGTTTTCCTCTTAGGACTGCTTTAATTGTGTCCCATAAGTTTGGATATGTTGTAGCTTCATTTTCATTAAACTCTTAAAAAGTCTTTAATTTCTTTCTTTATCTCTTCCTTGACCAAGTTATCATTGAGTATTGTTCAGCTTCCATGTGAATGTTGGCTTTCTATTATTTATGTTGTTACTGAAGATTAGCCTTAATCTGTGGTGATCTGATAGAATGCATGGGATAATTTCAATATTTTTTATTCTGTTGAGGCCTATTTTGTGACCAATTATATGGTCAGTTTTGGAGAAGGTACCATGAGGTGCTGAGAAGAAAGTATATTCTTTTGTTTTAGTGTAAAATGTTCTGTAGATATCTGTTAAATCCATTTGTTTCATAGCTTATGTTAGTTTCAATGTGTCTCTGTTTAGTTTCTAAGAGTTGGTTTTTTGACTGGTCAATATGAGCCAGCATCCAATGGCTGGGCACGGGGACAGAGGTGGGACTTTTAGGATTCCTAGTCAAGAAATTGAGCGACAGGAAGACAGATTCAGCCATTAGTAGGACAGAGGAGAGTGACCAGGCAGGAAAAAGTGCAGGAGGTAGAGACCAACAACATGTAAGAATCAGAGCCACATTCCTGATTGGTTCTGGGGTAGCAGAGATGAAATATATATTTAGCAAGTATTAACTCAGGAATATCAAAGGGGAGCATGTTAGCCATGTGGAGGTTCAAGAGTGGCCCAACAACCATTGACCTAGCTAAGACATATTAAATATAAAGGTTGCATGTGTGTGTATTTCATTTGTACTTACAATTGTGTAACTGTGTGTGTGTGTGTGTGTGTGTTTGTGTTTGTGTTTAACTCATGAATCCAGAGCTCTTGGATGAGTACAGAGATACATGCACACCTTTTGGGAGACTTCCTAAAGAGTTTTCAAACTTTTAAGAAATGTCTTTTATTTTATTTCCTTTAGGCTTGTTTAAAGGAATGAATACACTATTCATTTACACACACACACACACAAACACACACACACACACAAAGTTTTCATTTATACACAGTCATCTCAAAACTGTACTTATATTTGCTTTGACTGACCTCAGAAATCCAAGCAAAGCAAAGTTAAAGCAGGTATATAAACAAGGTCACAGGGTTAATGCTTGACACTTAACTCTTTTCGCTTCTCCGACAGCTCAAAAGCATGCCAAGTGTAGGATGGGGGAGGGTGTGTGTGTGTTTCCTATGAAAACATAAAGACTTGAGTCTGGATTTCCCACACCCATGTAAAAGCTGGATGTGAGTGTGCATGTCTATAATACCAGTACTAGGGAGGAAGAGAGAGTGATGGAGAGAGGGAGACCCCAGCAGCGCACTGTCCAGTCGATCTAGCCCAAGAGTGCAATGAGAAATCCTGTCTCCGTTAGTAAGGTGGACAGCAATAGCAAAAGATACTGTAAGTCATCTGTCAATTTTTGTCTGCACAGCGAGCAGATCTACTGCCACAGTGCCTCGAGCTGATCCTGTGCCACAGAGCTCCATACACAAATATCATCGGGAGAGACCTGGGTCTCAGAAGTGCAGACACACATGTGAGAACAGGTAAAACCAACACTTCTGCTCAAATTCCTGGCCCAAGAGAGACCTGCCCAGGGCCATCATGGCAAAGGAACCAAGGAACAGCTGGGGACAGGATCCTTCAGGTTTTTGTCTGAGCCCAGAGCTGATCCTGTGCCACAGTGCTCTATACCCAAATTCATCCTCAGAAGAACTGGTCTCCTAAGAGTATTGACAAACAAGCTTGCAGGAGGGACAAGTCACAGTCAGAGATAGCAAGACCAGCTAACACCAGAAATATCCAGATGGGGAAAGGCAAGGGCAACAACATAAGGAACAGAAACCAAGGCTACTAAGGCATCATCAAAACCCAGTGTTCCCACCACAGTGATCCCTGGATACTCCAACACACCAGAAAAGCAAGACTCAGACTTAAAGTTCCATCTCATCATGATGATAGAGGACTTAAAGAAGGATGTAAAGAATATACTTAAAGAAATACAGGAGAACACAGGTAAATAGCTAGAAGCCCTTAAAGAGGAAACACAAAAATACCTTGAAGAATTACAGGAAAACACAACCAAACAGGTAAAGAAATGAAACAAAACCAACTAGGACCTAAAAATGGAAATAGAAACAATAAAGAAATCACAAAGGGAGACAACCCTGGAGATAGAAAACATAGGAAAGAACAAGAATCATAGATGCAAGGATCACCAACAGATAACAAGAGATAGAAGAGAGAATCTCAGGTGCAGAAGATGCCATAGAAAACATTGACACAACAGTCAAAGAAAATGCAAAATGCAAAAAAAAAAAAAAAAACCCTAACCCAAAACATCCAGGGAAACCAGGGCAAAATTAGAATACCAAACCTAAGGATAATAGGTATAGAAGAAAGCAAAGATTCCCAACTTAAAGGGTCAGTAAATATCTTCAACAAACTTATAGAAGAAAACTTCTCTAACATAAAGAAAGAAATGCCCATAAACATAAAAAGAGGCTTACAAAACTCCAAATAGATTGGACCAGAAAAGGTTTTCCTCTAGCCACATAATAGTCAAAACAACAAATGCACAAAACAATATATATATCTCAAAAGCAGTAAGGGAAAAAGGTCAAGTAACATATAAGGCAGACCTATCAGAATTATACCTGACTTCTCACCAGAGACTATGAAAGCTAGAAGATCTCATACAGACCCTAAGAGAATACAAATGCCAGCCCTGGCTACTATACCCAGGAAAATTCTCACTTACCATAGATGGAGAAACCAAGATATTCCATGACAAAAACAAATTTACACAGTATCTCTCCAGATATCCAGCCCTACAAAGGATAATAGATGAAAAACGTCAACACAGTGAGTGAAAGAACATGATAGAAAAAGCAAGAAAGTAATCTTCTTTCAATAAACCCAAATTCCACCTCTAACAATAAAAATAACAAGAAGCAACAATCACTATTCCTTAATATCCCTTGACATCAATGGACTCAATTACCTAATAAAAAGACACAGACTAACAGACTGAATACTTAAACAGGACCCAGCAGGACCTGCTACATACAGGAAATGCACCTAAGTGTCAAAGACACAGTACCTCAGAGTAAAGGGCTGGAAAACAATTTTCCAAGCAAATGGTCCAAAGAAACAAGCCTGAGTAGCTATTCTAAAATTGAATAAAATCAACTTTCAACCTAAAGCTATCAAAAAGGATAAGGAAGGACACTTCATACTCATCAAAGAAAAAAATCTACCAAGAAGAACTTTCAATTCTGAACATCTATGCTCCAAATATGAGGGCACCCACATTTGTAAAACATGGGAAGCCATTCCGGACTCCCTGGCCAGCCTGAACAGAAATCTGTGCCAGGCAGTAAACAAGCCCATATTTGGTGGATGGCTCCCCCTTAATCCCTGATTGGCTGAGCAAGCCTGCCTGGTGAGGTGATGTGACCTGTGGTGATTGGTTGAGGCATGGTTATGGCTTGAGTGCATAAAAATGCTTGTACCCCAAGGCTCAGGAGAGATGAAGAGAGAAGCTGCCTGAGTAAACTGCGTTAAGAAGAACCGGTGGTTGCATT
Organism: Mus musculus; assembly: GCF_000001635.26. Lineage (NCBI taxonomy): Eukaryota > Metazoa > Chordata > Mammalia > Rodentia > Muridae > Mus > Mus musculus. Next base: position 3,712,012 of record NC_000084.6, on the reverse strand, counting down.
TTCCTTGCTGGTCGAGTTGGACGCAACAAGTGGTGCCGAAACCTGGGACCCGACTCCCCCACCGAAGAGGTTCAGATCTTTCTGCAGTCAGGGTCTGTCGACAGGATGAGTAAGGTAAGTAACTCACCATCCCAGGGTTGGGATTAGGCTCTCGGTAAGAGACAATTAGGCTCTCAGTAAAGAGACAAGTAGGCTCTCGGTAAAGAGACAATAAGGCTCTAAGTAAGAGACAATAAGGCTCTCGGTAAAGAGACAATTAGGCTCTCAGTAAAGAGACAATAAGGCTCTCCGGCTCTGGAGACGAGAAAGTGAAAGTAAGAAAGACTAAATAGGGTAATAGGGACAGTCTATCCTTTTTTGTTGCTGTGGCGACTGTGTGGGGGAGGGAAAAGCAGCAAAAGGTGATTATTCAAAGTACTGAAAACCTCCTCCCTGGATCTAGCGCAGCAGAACCCCCAGGCCAGGGGCACCTCTGGTGGAGCAGAAAGTGATTGAATTTGGCGTATGAAGATCATCATCTAGGTTTTGTTTAAAAGGACCCGTATATTTCTTTTTTTTGAAGGAGAAACGCAAAAATTTAATAAATATTATTTCTTTTTTTTTCCATTTTTTATTAGGTATTTAGCTCATTTACATTTCCAATGCTATACCAAAAGTCCCCCCATACCCATCCACCCCCACTCCCTTACCCACCCACTCCCCCTTTTTGGCCCTGGCGTTCCCCTGTACTGGGGCATATAAAGTTTGCATGTCCAATGGGCCTCTCTTTCCAGTGATGGCCGACTAGGCCATCTTTTGATACATATGCAGCTAGAGTCAAGAGCTCCGGGGTACTGGTTAGTTCATAATGTTGTTCCACCTATAGGGTTGCAGATCCCTTTAGCTCCTTGGGTACTTTCTCTAGCTCCTCCATTGGGAGCCCTGTGATCCATCCATTAGCTGACTGTGAGCATCCACTTCTGTGTTTGCTAGGCCCCGGCATAGTCTCACAAGAGACAGCTACATCTGGGTCCTTTCGATAAAATCTTGCTAGTTTATGCAACGGTGTCAGCGTTTGGATGCTGATTATGGGGTGGATCCCTGGATATGGCAGTCTCTACATGGTCCATCCTTTCATCTCAGCTCCAAACTTTGTCTCTGTAACTCCTTCCATGGGTGTTTTGTTCCCACTTCTAATGAGGGGCATAGTGTCCACACTTCAGTCTTCATTTTTCTTGAGTTTCATGTGTTTAGCAAACTGTATCTTATATCTTGGGTATCCTAGGTTTTGGGCTAATATCCACTTATCAGTGAGTACATATTGTGTGAGTTCCTTTGTGAATGTGTTACCTCACTCAGGATGATGTCCTCCAGGCCCATCCATTTGGCTAGGAATTTCATAAATTCATTCTTTTTAATAGCCTAGTAGTACTCCATTGTGTAGATATACCACATTTTCTGTATCCATTCCTCTGTTGAGGGGCATCTGGGTTCTTTCCAGCTTCTGGCTATTATAAATAAGGCTGCTATGAACATAGTGGAGCATGTGTCCTTCTTACCAGTTGGGGCATCTTCTGGATATATGCTCAGGAGAGGTATTGCTGGATCCTCCGGTAGTACTATGTCCAATTTTCTGAGGAACCGCCAGACTGATTTCCAGAGTGGTTGTACAAGCCTGCAATCCCACCAACAATGGAGGAGTGTTCCTCTTTCTCCACATCCACGCCAGCATCTGCTATCACCTGAATTTTTGATCTTAGCGATACTGACTGGTGTGAGGTGGAATCCCAGGCTTGTTTTGATTTGCATTTCCCTGATGATTAAGGATGTTGAACATTTTTTTCAGGTGCTTCTCTGCCATTCAGTATTCCTCAGGTGAGAATTCTTTGTTCAGTTCTGAGCCCTATTTTTAAATGGGGTTATTTGATTTTCTGAAGTCCACCTTCTTGAGTTCTTTATATATGTTGGATATTAGTCCCCTATTGATTTAGGATAGGTAAAGATCCTTTCCCAATCTGTTGGTGGCCTTTTTGTCTTATTGACGGTGTCTTTTGCCTTGCAGAAACTTTGGAGTTTCATTAGGTCCCATTTGTCAATTCTCGATCTTACAGCACAAGCCATTGCTGTTCTGTTCAGGAATTTTTCCCCTGTGCCCATATCTTCGAGGCTTTTCTCCACTTTCTCCTCTGTAAGTTTCAGTGTCTCTGGTTTTATGTGAAGATCCTTGATGCACTTAGATTTGACCTTAGTACAAGGAGATAAGTATGGATCGATTCGCATTCTTCTACATGATAACAACCAGTTGTGCCAGCACCAATTGTTGAAAATGCTGTCTTTCTTCCACTGGATGGTCTTAGTGCCCTTGTCGAAGATCAAGTGACCATAGGTGTGTGGGTTCATTTCTGGGTCTTCAATTCTATTCCATTGGTCTACTTGTCTGTCTCTATACCAGTACCATGCAGTTTTTATCACAATTGCTCTGTAGTAAAGCTTTAGGTCAGGCATGGTGATTCCACCAGAGGTTCTTTTATCCTTGAGAAGAGTTTTTGCTCTCCTAGGTTTTTTGTTATTCCAGATGAATTTGCAAATTGCTCTTTCTAATTCGTTGAAGAATTGAGTTGGAATTTTGATGGGGATTGCATTGAATCTGTAGATGGCTTTTGGCAAGATAGCCATTTTTACAATGTTGATTCTGCCAATCCATGAGCATGGGAGATCTTTCCATCTTCTGAGATCTTCTTTAATTTCTTTCTTCAGAGACTTGAAGTTTTTATCATACAGATCTTTCACTTCCTTAGTTAGAGTCACGCCGAGATATTTTATATTATTTGTGACTATTGAGAAGGGTGTTGTTTCCCTAATTTCTTTCTCAGCCTGTTTATTCTTTGTATAGAGAAAGGCCATAGACTTGTTTGAGTTTATTTTATATCCAGCTACTTCACCGAAGCTGTTTATCAGGTTTAGTAGTTCTCTGGTGGAATTTTTAGGGTCACTTATATATACTATCATATCATCTGCAAAAAGTGATATTTTGACTTCCTCTTTTCCAATTTGTATCCCCTTGATCTCCTTTTGTCGTCAAATGGCTCTGGCTAATACTTCAAGTACTATGTTGAAAAGGTAGGGAGAAAGTGGGCAGCCTTGTCTAGTCCCTGATTTTAGTGGGATTGCTTCCAGCTTCTCTCCATTTACTTTGATGTTGGCTACTGGTTTGCTGTAGATTGCTTTTATCATGTTTAGGTATGGGGCTTGAATTCCTGATCTTTCCAAAACTTTTATCATGAATGGGTGTTGGATCTTGTCAAATGCTTTTTCTGCATCTAACGATCATGTGGTTTTGTCTTTGAGTTTGTTTATATAATGGATTACATTGATGGATTTTCGTATATTAAAACATCCCTGCATCCCTGGAATAAAACCTACTTGGTCAGGATGGATGATTGCTTTAATGTGTTCTTGGATTCGGTTAGCGAGAGTTTTATTGAGGATTTTTGCATCGATATTCATAAGAGAAATTGGTCTGAAGTTCTCTATCTTTGTTGGATCTTTCTGTGGTTTAGGTATCAGAGTAATAGTGGCTTCATAAAATGAGTTGGGTAGAGTACCTTCTACTTCTATTTTGTGAAATAGTTTGTGCAGAACTGGAATTAGATCTTCTTTGAAGGTCTGATAGAACTCTGCACTAAACCCGTCTGGTTGGTCCTGGGTTTTTTTTGGCTGGGAGACTATTAATAACTGCTTCTATTTCTTTAGGGGATATGGGACTGTTTAGATGGTCAACTTGATCCTGATTCAACTTTGGTACCTGGTATCTGTCCAGAAATTTGTCCATTTCATCTAGGTTTTCCAGTTTTGTTGAGTATAGCCTTTTGTAGAAGGATCTGATGGTGTTTTGGATTTCTTCAGGATCTGTTGTTATGTCTCCCTTTTCATTTCTGATTTTGTTAATTAGGACTTTGTCCCTGTGCCCTTTAGTGAGTCTAGCTAAGGGTTTATCTATCTTGTTGATTTTCTCAAAGAACCAACCCCTCGTTTGGTTAATTCTTTGAATAGTTCTTCTTGGTTCCACTTGGTTGATTTCACCCCTGAGTTTGATTATTTCCTGCCGTCTACTCCTCTTGGGTGAATTTGCTTCCTTTTTTTCTAGAGCTTTTAGATGTGTTGTCAAGCTGCTAGTATGTGCTCTCTCCCGTTTCTTCTTGGAGGCACTCAGAGCTATGACTTTCCCTCTTAGAAATGCTTTCATTGTGTCCCATAGGTTTGGGTATGTTGTGGCTTCATTTTCATTAAAATCTAAAAATTCTTTAATTTCTTTCTTTATTCCTTCCTTGACCAAGGTATCATTGAGAAGAGTGTTGTTCAGTTTCCACGTGAATGTTGGCTTTCCATTATTTATGTTGTTATTGAAGGTCAGCCTTAGGCCATGGTGGTCTGATAGGATGCATGGGACAATTTCAATATTTTTGTATCTGTTGAGGCCTGTTTTGTGACCAATTATATGGTCAATTTTGGAGAAGGTCTCGTGAGGTGCTGAGAAGAAGGTATATCCTTTTGTTTTAGGATAAAATGTTCTGTAGATATCTGTCAGGTCCATTTGTTTCATAACTTCTGTTAGTTTCACTGTGTCCCTGTTTAGATTCTGTTTCCACAGTCTGTCCATTGATGAAAGTGGTGTGTTGAAGTCTCCCACTATTATTGTGTGAGGTGCAATGTGTGCTTTGAGCTTTGCTAAAGTTTCTTTAATGAATGTGGCTGCCCTTGCATTTGGAGCGTAGATATTCAGAATTGAGAGTTCCTCTTGGAGGATTTTACCTTTGATGAGTATGAAGTGTCCCTTCTTGTCTTTTTTGATAACTTTGGGTTGGAAGTCGATTTTATCCAATATTAGAATGGCTACTCCAGCTTGTTTCTTCAGACCATTTGCTTGGAAAATTGTTTTCCAGCCTTTCACTCGGAGGTAGTGTCTGTCTTTTACCCTGAGATGGGTTTCCTGTAAGCAGCAGAATGTTGGGTCCTATTTGTGTAGCCAGTCTGTTAGTCTAAGTCTTTTTACTGGGGAATTGAGTCCATTGATATTAAGAGATATTAAGGAAAAGTATTTGTTGCTTCCTTTTATTTTTGTTGTTAGAGTTGGCATTCTTTTCTTGTGGCTGTCTTCTTTTTGGTTTGTTGAGGGATTACTTTCTTGCTTTTTCTAGGGCATGATTTCCATCCTTGTATTGTCTTTTTTTTTTCTGTTATTATCCTTTGAAGGGCTGGATTCGTGGAAAGATAATGTGTGAATTTGGTTTTGTAGTGGAATACTTTGGTTTCTCCATCTATGGTAATTGAGAGTTTGGCCGGGTATAGTATCCTGGGCTGGCATTTGTGTTCTCTTAGTGTCTGTATAACATCTGTCCAGGCTCTTCTGGCTTTCATAGTCTTTGGTGAAAAGTCTGGTGTAATTCTGATAGGCCTGCCTTTATATGTTACTTGACCTTTCTCCCTTATTGCTTTTAATATTCTCTCTTTATTTAGTGCATTTGTTGTTCTGATTATTATGTGTCAGGAGGAATTTCTTTTCTGGTCCAGTCTATTTGGAGTTCTGTAGGCTTCTTGTATGATCATGGGCATCTCTTTCTTTATGTTTGGGAAGTTTTCTTCAATTATTTTGTTGAAGATATTAGCTGGCCCTTTAAGTTGAAAATCTTCATTCTCATCAATTCCTATTATCCGTAGGTTTGGTCTTCTCATTGTGTCCTGGATTTCCTGGATGTTTTGAGTTAGGATCCTTTTGCATTTTGTATTTTCTTTGACTGTTGTGTCGATGTTCTCTATGGAATCTTCTGCACCTGAGATTCTCTCTTCCATCACTTGTATTCTGTTGCTGATGCTCGCATCTATGGTTCCAGATCTCTTTCCTAGGGTATCTATCTCCAGCGTTGCCTCGCTTTGGGTTTTCTTTATTGTGTCTACTTCCCTTTTTAGTTCTAGTATGGTTTTGTTCATTTCCATCACCTGTTTGGGTGTGTTTTCCTGTTTTTCTTTAAGGACTTCTACCTGTTTGGTTGTGTTTGCCTGCTTTTCTTTAAGGGCCTGTAACTCTTTAACAGTGCTCTCCTATAATTCTTTAAGTGACTTATGAAATTCTTTCTTGATGTCCTCTATCATCATCATGAGAAATGTTTTTAAATCTGGGTCTAGATTTTCGGTTGTGTTAGGGTGCCCAGGACTAGGTGGGGTGAGAGTGCTGCGTTCTGATGATGGTGAGTGGTCTTGATTTCTGTTAGTAGGATTCTTATGTTTGCCTTTCACCATCTGGTAATCTCTGAAGCTAGCTGTTATAGTTGTCTCTGTTAAGAGCTTGTTCTTCAGGTGACTCTATTAGCCTCTATAAGCATACCTGGGAGGGTAGCACTCTCCTTAGTTTTAGTGGGCAGAGTATTCTCTGCAGGCAAGCTCTCTTCTTGCAGGGAAGGTACCCAGATATCTGGTGTTCGAACCCGACTCCTGGCAGAAGTTGTGTTCTACTCACTAGAGGTCTTAGGATCCGGTGTGGAATCCTGTGTGGGCCCTTGCGGGTGTCAGGCGACTCTGCTGGCAAGGTACCCCAGTGTTCGAGTGGAGCGGAAGGGACTTGTGCCCCAGGTCAGGCCCAGGTAGTCTGCTTCCCTATTTACCGCAGTCTCAGGTTTCGCGAGATTGGTTTGGGGCAGACGCTGTGTTCCACTCACCAGAGGTCTTAGGATCCCATGGGGAATCCTGTGTGGGCCCTTGTGGGTGTTGGGTGACTCCGCTGGCAAGGTACTCCGGGGCTCGAGTCGGACCCGGATATTTCAAGTGGCCATTTTAGAATTACGGTTTTGTTTTTGTTTTGGGCAATTTTGCTCCAGAAGTTCATTAAAATTGACAAGAATCATCTCTGAAGTGAATTGATAGTAGTGAACAAATTCAACGAGCTACTAAAAGTCCTAGCCATTTCTTCAGTATTTTGGGTCAAACTGATTATATAAGTGGTTAAAGCATTTCATTTGGTGTTATTTTTGTCTCTTCCCCCTCTCCTGTTGGTGTTTTTCAGCCAAAACTGTAAGATATGTTTGATTTGTGTACCAAGTAGTTTCAGCAGTTTCAAATTAATGTTTAAATATTGCTGAAGTTTTGTGGCAGTTCTTTTTACCTTTGTTAAAAGTTTTAGTAATTTTTGACTTCAGCTTTTTTCACATTACAAATGGATCAGTATCCAGTACTGGAGTTACAGGTGGATGGAAAATCTATCTTGGGGCTTTTAGATACGGGAGCTGATAGGTCCATAATTGCAAGGAAAGACTGGCCAACAGGATGGCCGATTCAGGAGTCAGAACAAATATTACAAGGCCTGGGCTATGCAAAGAGCCCAGACATAAGTGCCAGGATGCTCCCTTGGAAAGATAAGGAAGGGCATGATGGGATGTTTCAACCATATGTGCTTGAGCTGCCCATTACCTTATGGGGTAGGGATTTGTTGAAGAATCTACAATTAAGACTTACTAATGAATATTCTGATGCCTGCCAGAAGATGATGAAAGACATGGGATGGCACCCATCCTTCGGGTTGGGAAAAGGGTTGCAAGGAAGGAAGTCCCTGATTCTCTCAATTAAAAGAAAGCCTCAGGAAGGAATGGGTTTTTCCTAGGGGCCGCTGGGGGATGCATTCCCATAAGCTGGAAAACTGAGAAGCCGGTGGGGGTGCCTCAGTGGCCATTATCCTCAGAAAAATTACAAGCTGCTAAGGAATTAGTTGAAGAACAATATCTTTTGGGTCATATTCAACCTTCTGTATCTCCATGGAATACCCCAATTTTTGTTATCAGAAAGAAATCTGGCAAATGGGGGTTATTACATGATCTGCGAGCTATTAATGCACAGATGCAGGTGATGGGCTCCATTCAGAGGGGCCTGTCTCTCTTATCTGCCCTGCCAGAAAAGTGGCCTCTAATAGTAATTGATATTAAAGATTGTTTCCTTTCCATTCCCTTGGATTTGAAAGATAGTGTTAGATTTGCTTTTACTTTGCCCTCCTGTAATCATGAAGAGCCTGATCAAAGATTTGAGTGGGTGGTGCTGCCTCAAGGAATGGCTAATAGTCCTACCATGTGCCAGCTTTATGTAGGAAAAGCATTGGAACCAATTAGGAAAGAATATCCCGAACTTCGCTGTGTTTATTACATGGGTGACATCGTGCTTGCAGCAAAGGATGGAAAGTATTTGCAGGAAGCCTATGGAAAGATGGTGGAGAATTTGAAGCAATGGGGTTTGCATATTGCCCCAGAGAAAGTGCAACAAGATAAAATAGTGTCCTATTTAGGAGCAAGGATCGCCCCTACGGCCATTTGGCCTAAAAAAATACAGTTGAGGGTTGATTCCTTGCATACTTTAAATGATTTTCAGAAATTGTTGGGCGATATCAATTGGATTCATCCCTATTTGAAGGTCCCAAATGTTAAATTAAAACCTCTGTTTCAAATTTTAGAAGGAGACTCAGAGTTAAGTTCCAAAAGGGAATTCAAAAGGGAATTAACACCTGAGGCTAGAAAGGCCCTTACCCTAGTGGAAGAAGAATTGATTAAAGCCCAGCTTCAGCGTTGTAGAGAAGGGTTACCCATCATTTTGATAATATTACCTACTGAGATGCAACCCACAGGATTATTGTGGCAAGAAGGCCCATTGTTATGGATCCATTCCAAAATATCCGCTGGGAGGACATTAGATCATTACCCTACAACAGTGGCTTCTTTAGCCTTGTTGGGAATTCAGCATTGTTTACAATTTTTTGGTATAAAACCCAGCTCTATTGTAATCCCTTATGATGGGTATCAGCAAAAGGTCCTAACAGCAAATATTGATGAGTGGGCTATTTTAGTCTGTATTAATGAGGGCCCATTTGATAATCATTATCCCAAACATCCGTTAATGACCTTTTTCAAGGAACATCAAGTCATTTTGCCTCAAGTGGTGAGGAAAACACCCATTAAGGATGCAGTTAACGTGTTTTCTGATGGATCAAAAACCGGATGTGGAGTATATATGGAAGAGAGGAAAGATCCTGTGGTCAGGCAATATTATCCCTGTACTCTGCACATGGTGGAATTACAAATAGTTATTGAGGTCATTAAGGATTGTGATTTTGCTTTTAATCTAATTTCAGATTCACAATTTGTAGTTAATTTAGTTTTATCCCTAGAAGTTGCTGGCCAAATAAAAGCTCATAGTACCATCCAAGCCTTGGCCTTAAAATTACAGCAGTTGCTGTGGGAAAGACGCCAACCATTATATATTGGACATGTCCGTGCCCATAGTGGGCTTCCAGGACCCTTAAGTAGGGGAAATGATATTGTGGATAATTGTACTCATATGGAGTTCATATGTTTGGCATCCCCTATGGAGTTAGCCTCACAATTTCATTCTAAATTTCATGTTAATGCTAAAACTCTGCAGAGAAAATTTGGAATCTCTAGAGCACAAACTTGGGATGTAGTCACTACCTGTGGACGTTGCCTTGAGTTTCAACACCCACCTTCTTATGGAGTGAATCCTAGAGGATTGCTCCCTCTACAGGTGTGGCAGATGGGTGTGACACATTTTTTAGAATTTGGCAAATTGAAATACGTTCATGTATCCATTGATACATGTTCAGGAATAGCTTATGCATCTCCCATGGCAGGGGAAAAGGCCTCCCACGTTATACAGCATTGTTTGGAGGCCTGGGCCACTTGGGGTAAACCCCAACAACTTAAAACAGATAATGGCCCTGCATATACTGCCAAAACCCTGGTGTCTTTTTGTCAACAGATGGAAGTACAAGTTAAACACGACCTGCCATATAATCCTCAAGGCCAAGGAATCATTGAACAAGCACATAGAACCTTAAAAGAATTATTAATAAAACAAAAAGGGGGAATAGGCTATGGCCATACCCCAAAGATAAGACTCTCCTTAGCTCTTTTTACCTTAAATGTTTTACAATTGGATAAGGAAGGTCGCTCTGCTGCTGAACGACATGCTAATACCAGCCCCAGTAAACTGGGGTATGCTAAATGGAAGGATGTGCTTACAGGATCATGGAATGGCCCGGATCCCGTGTTGGCCTAGGCGAGAGGGTCTGTTTGCATGTTTCCACAGAATCGCACAGAGCCAGTGTTGTTAGGAGCAGGTGTGGCGGCAGTCCCAAAGGCGCCAGGGACTGCAGCTAAGTCATATGACTTGCACCTGACTTCCTCATATAAGACACAAACATCTTGAGTGCTGCTCAGGTGTACCAGGATACAGGTGAATCCAATTTGATGGAAATTTGCCCCTGCTGCCCTGATTAGCTGAAGCTGCTTGCCTGGTGAGGTGGTGTGGCCTGCTGTGCGTGGATGGGAACTGAGAGTATAAAAGAGTGAGAGGCCCGGGGTTCGGGGGAGATATAAACAAGGGAGATATAAAAACAAGGGAGATATAAACAGGGGAGATATAAACAAGGGAGATATAAACAAGAAGAAACAGGACTGAATAAACGTGTGCAGAAAGATCCTGTTGCAGCGTCGTTCTTCCTGGCCAGTTGAGTGCGCGCAACAGTTGGTGCTGAGACCCGGGACGGGACGAGAAGACCCGGGACGAGAAATCCCGAGACGAGAAAACCCGGGACAAGAAACATCTTCAGGCACAAGCGAAGACCCCCTGCTACAGGGAGGATTCAGAACTGCATCACGGGGAAGGAGTGGTTAATAAAGTGTTCCCGTAAAACAGACTGTTGAGAAGGATCTGGTGTGGATTCAGAACTCTTCAGCTGGGGAACGGTACTGATGAAGAGAGAGATGAGGACTGAATAAACTGCTGTTAGAAGGACTGGTGGTCGTGTCGTTCTTGCTGGTCGAGAGCGGACGCGACAATTGGTGGCCCGTACGGGGAACCGACTCCCCCACCGAGTTCAGAACTTTCAGCAGTCAGTGGTTGCTGGCAGGGTAAGTTCACGGTGAGTGAAACTTGGGACCCCAGGAGTTTGGGAAGGACCTCGATAAAATAGAGGTGAGCATAAAGTTGCCAGGAAGTAGGCACAAAGTAACCCAGGAGTTTGGGAAGGACCTCGGATAAAATAGAGGCAAATATAAAGTTGCCAGGAAGCAGGCTTTGGGACAAGTTAAGGTTCCCGGTTTGGGGACAAGTTAAGGAACTATGATAACCTCAGTGTAGTGATCAATAGATCCTCGCTGTGTAGTTATGCTTTTTTCTCCTATTGACCCTTTGTGGGTAGGTCTGATAGTTTTGGTCTTGTTTGTTCTGATATATGGACTCTGTTACTGTTTGAAACTGTGTGTAGAGGCAATCAAGACAGGTCAGAAAATCCTTACAGAACAACAAGAAAGTATGTCGGAAAAGGAGAAGGGCTTAAAAAGAAAAAGGAAAAAGAAAGGAGACACAGTGTTATCAGGTGGACAGAAAGGACAAAATAAAAGAGCCGAGGTGGAGGAGGAAGGCGAATTAGCTTTTGTGCCGCCTCCCTATGCCTCCTCAGCAGCCACCTGTAGGTGGACCTTCTGTCTGGAGATTTGGAGAGGATCGACCAGATCAGGTGTTGACGTGGGCGAGAGGGTCTGTTTGTGTGTTTCCACAGGACCAGACGGAACCTCTTTGGGTGCCGGAGAGATTGGTGAGACGCTGCAAGAATGAGGCTCCTGATCCAGTTGCCCCTGTGGATGTGGTGGATGATCCCACAAGCACAAAGGATGGAGCCGAGATGAGAGATCCTTTCGGTATTCCAGAAGCCGATACCAGCTCGACATGACATTCAAATTTTTCCACGCTTTTTGATCCCTGAATTCCCCTTAAAGAGATAGCCCCTCTGGCTATCTATCCCTTGCTTCAGAGAAGATGAGCGGGGATGAGAGCCCTGGGATGTATGCTTGTTATAGTGTGTGTGTGTGTTGTGTGTTTGGCACAAGTGTTAGGTGCAGAGTGTGTGGCCCGCACTTTCGCCATGGTAGCGTAGGCTTTTGCTGCAGTGGAGGCGGGACAATCTCCTTAGATTTGGTTTGCCACTCTAAAAGAAATTATGCTGCGTTATGCCGTGGGGTGCGAGGCTAAGCACTGCACAGAGGATAGCTGCTGTTGGCATCCTGTGGAAGGCATGTCTGATTGCATGAAGGTTCAGTGTCCTAGTTCCCTTCCCCCAGGAAAAACGACACGGGAGCTGGCCAAGACCTCTCTGGGTGATGAGCCTAAGGGATGGTTTTGTGTAGGGCCCCTATGCTTGCACACTGGGGATCAGACCTCTACCTTCACCCATGAGGCTTGCTTGCAGCAATTAAGATCTGGCCATAGATTAATCAACATCCTGGCCTTTTGATGCACCTGCCACAAGCAAAACACAATCTCCCCAGGAGTGGCTTGGCATGATAGAGAGGTAGTCAGTGATAAGACTCCCTGGGCATGTCACCAACCTAAGACAGGGATCAAACCAATGCTGTTTGTCACCCAAGGACGGGTAAGGGGCATGGCTGCGGGGGGCTATCTACAGACATTCTCTCTGCCAGAAAAGAAAAAAGGGGGAGATGTTAGGAGCAGGTGTGGCGGCAGTCCCAAAGGCGCCAGGGACTGCAGCTAAGTCATATGACTTGCACCTGACTTCCTCATATAAGACACAAACATCTTGAGTGCTGCGCAGGTGTACCAGGATACAGGTGAATCCAATTTGATGGAAATTTGCCCCTGCTGCCCTGATTAGCTGAAGCTGCTTGCCTGGTGAGGTGGCGTGGCCTGCTGTGCGTGGATGGGAACTGAGAGTATAAAAGAGTGAGAGGCCCAGGGTTCGGGGGAGATATAAACAAGGGAGATATAAAAACAAGGGAGATATAAACAGGGGAGATATAAACAAGGGAGATATAAACAAGGGAGATATAAACAAGAAGAAACAGGACTGAATAAACGTGTGCAGAAAGATCCTGTTGCAGCGTCGTTCTTCCTGGCCAGTTGAGTGCGCGCAACACAGTGTGGGTTCCAGAGCGGCTACTGCGACATTGTCAAAATGAAGAAGCTGATCTTGCTGGTGATGAGCATGTGTCTGCCCCTGATGGGTGCGGAACCCAGATGGGGGATACTGTCAGTGTTTCCCAAGCCGATGCCTCTTCGTCATGATGCTTCCTGTTAAGAAATTCCTGTTAAGAAATTGGATTAGAAATTTTGATGGCAAGATGAATGAGCTACACTCGGCGATTGTCACTGTGAATTCTACCCATGTGGATCCTGAGTTGGCACTGGGAAAGAATGGGCTGGGATAGGTGCCCTCACTGTGGCCCTTGTTTTGGCATGCATATTGTGTGTATGGTGTATGTGTCGCTTGTGGAATGCCCAGGTTCGCACTGCCGCCACAGTGGCACAAGCTTTTGCCGCAGTGGAAGCAGGGCAGTCACCTCAGATTTGGCTTGCTGCCATGAAGAATGAACAATGAAGCCATCACTCCATAGGGTTGTAAGGCTAAGCACTACACAGAGGTTAGTCTGGAAGCTGTTTGACAATCTCTGGGAGGTATGTCTGATTGCATGAGGGTTGAGTGTCCTAGTGTCCTTCCCCCAGGAAAAACGGCACAGGAGCAGGTCAGGGTTGCTCTGGGTAAAAACCTGTGAGCCTAAGAGTCAATCCTGTACATGGCCCCTATTTCTGCACACTGGGTATCAGACCTCTATCTTCACCCATGGAGCTTTCTTCAAAAGAATATAAAAGGGGGAATTGTGGGAAGCCATTCCGGACTCCCTGGCTAGCCCGGGTGGAAATCTGTGCCAGGCAGTAAACAAGCCCATATTTGGTGAATGGCTTGCCCTTAATCCCTGATTGGCTGAGCAAGCCTGCCTGGTGAGGTGATGTGACCTGTGGTGATTGGTTGAGGCATGGTTGTGGCTTGAGTGCATAAAAAATGCTTGTACCCCGAGGCTCGGGGGGAGTTGAAGAGAGAAGCTGCCTAAGTAAACTGCATTCAGAAGAACTGGTGGTTGCGTTTTCCTTGCTGGTCGAGTTGGACACAACAATAAAAGTAACTTTACTAAAGCTCAAAGCACACAGTGTACCTCACACAATATTACTGGTAAACTTCAACACCCCACTCTCATCAGTGGACAGATCATGGAAACACAAACTAAACAGAGACACATTGAAACTAACAGAAGTTATGGACCAAATGGATTTAACAGATATCTATAGAACATTTCATCCTAAAACAAAAGAATGTACTTCTTCTCTGTACCTCATGGTACCTTCTCCAAAACTGACCATATAATTGATCACAAAACAGACCTAAGCAGATACAAGAAGATTGAAATAATCCCATGCATCCTATTAAATCACCACGGACTAAGGCTGGTCTTCAATAGCAACAAAAACAACAGAAAATCCACATACACATGCTAGGGGAACAAAGCCCTACTCAATGATAACTTGGTGAAGAAAGAAAGAAAGAAAGAAAGAAAGAAAGAAAGGAAGGAAGGAAGGAAGGAAGGAAGGAAGGAAGGAAGGAAAGAAAGAAAGAAAGAAAGAAAGAAAAAAGGAAAGAAAGAAAGGAAGAAAGAAAGAAAGAAAAAAAGAAAGACAGACAAAAGGAAAGAGAGAAAGGAAGAAGGAGAGAGAGAGAGAGAGAGAGAGAGAGAGAAAGAGAAAGAAAGAAAATCAAGACTTTTTTAAAATTTAATAAAAATGAAGGCACAACATACCCAAACTTATAGGATATAATGAAAGCAGTGTTCATAGCTCTGAGTGTCTCCATAAAGAAATTGGAGAGAGCATACCCTACTGGTTTAACAGCACACTTGAAAACTCTAAAACTAAAAGAAGCAAATTCACCCAAGAGGAGTAGAGAGCAGGAAATAAACTCGGGGCTGAAATCCATCAAGTAGAAACAAAAGGAACTATACAAAGAATAAACAAAACCAGAAGCTGGTTCTTTGAGAAAATCAACAAGGTAGATAAACCCTTATGCTCACTAACCAGAGGGCACAACGACCATATCCAAATTAACAAAATTAGAAATGAAAAGGGCACTTCATTTCAAATGGAAACTCAGGAAATTAAAAAAAAAAATCATCAGATCCTACTACAAAAGCCTACATTCAACAAAACTGGAAAATCTGGATGAAATGGACATTTTTCTAGACAGATACCAAATACCTGAGTTAAATCAGGATCAGATAAACCAACCAAACAGTCCTGTAACCCCTAAAGAAATAAAAGCAGTCATTAATAGTCTCCCAACCAATAAAAACCCAGGACCAGATTGGTTTAGTACGGAATTCTATCAGACCTTCAAAGAAGACCTGATACCAATACTCTTCCAACTATTCCACAAAATAGAAATAGAAGAACCACTACTCAATTCATTCTATGAAGTCACAGTTATGTTGCATATTCTTCCTTGGAGATGGAACAGTTTCTATCTAATCAGGAACTTGTCACAATTTCCTTTCCTAGAGGACTTCATAAGAGTTTTTTTTCTACTTCTAACATGCTTAATGTTCCAAATAGATTTTTAAAACTGTTTGAGTGCATATTACTTTTAGCTTCAGAAGACATCATGTTTATTTGAGGCATCTAACTATTATAAATTGTTACTATTATTATTATTATTATTATTAGAGCTAAGGATTGAACCCAGGGCCTTGCACTTGCTAGGCAAGCACTCTACCACTGAGCTAAATCTCCAACCCCTATAAATTACTTTGATGACTTAAAAAACAGTGTTGAATTCTAGTATTCGATATTACCAAATTATAGGAAGCAGTAATTTAAATTTTTACTTGTCAAGGACTTTGAAATCAGAAACATTATATAGCACAAGTCTTGTGGTCTCTCTTTCTGTATTCTGATTACAGTGGAAATTTCTGCATGTAAAATCTATTCAAAACAATATGCAATGAACTTCCTAAAAATAATATAATAAACAGACCAGACTATGTAAGTTTTTTTAAAAAAATAATACAAGATGTCAACCTCTCACCTACACATACACACACACACACACACACACACACACACACACACACACACACAGAGTGGACTCCTCAGAAACAAGAGGAGTGAAAGAGCACAGCAGGAAAGCAGTACATCTAGGAAAGTTTCACAGTTTTGCCTGGTGAGCTCTCCTAGTGTTATTTTAAGTTCATTTTAATTAAATAATAAATAATCCCTCAGTGGACTGGTAACTTTTTGGGGGTTTTTTTGGTTTGGTTTGGTTTTTGGTTTTTCGAGACATGGCTTCTCTGTGTATCCCTGGCTGTCTTGTAACTCACTCTGTAGACCAGGCAGGCCTCAAACTCAGAGGGTGACCTGCCTCTGCATCCTGAGTTCTAAAGGCGTGAACCACCACTGCTTAGCAAGGATGTATTTTTAAATCTATCAATAATGGTATTTCTGAAGGAGAAAAAAAAAAACAGTCAAAAGTAGGTCAGGAGCCACAGGTGGGGGGTAGCCAAGAGAACAAATGAGGAGAAAATTATATGTATATGTGAAATGAAACCTATTACTTTATGTAATAATCTGAAAGTTAATTCAAAAAAGAGAGAAAATGATGTTTCTCATTCCACTTATTGTTAGGGGTAACCTGCCTACGTATATCACACATAATATAAAAGAAAGACTTTTGAAAATACTCACATTTGGGGGTTGGGTATGGTGGCAGGGTGCTGTCTGTCCTTCCTGCCTGCCTGTTCCACCTCCACCCCATAGGGTAGAAACTTCTTGAGACCTCATAGTTGTCAGATGCACAGCACAGAGCAAAGGCTCCAAGAGTTTTGCACTGTGTTTAAAGAGCATAAGCCAGGTCAAGTTGAATCCTGACTAATATGAGAAATTATTGTGGTCTCTCATCACTGGGCTTCTCTCTTTTAAATTTCAAGTCAAAATTCCCCATCTGTAAAAGTAATCATCCAGCAGCCTGTGGCCACATAGCATTCCAGAGCACAAAGTGAAGTGCAGTATTACTTCTTCCAAGCACAGACATCCTTGGGATGCTTTGATGTGAGGGCACAAGCGACCAACTCTTCTTCTTGTAATGAGACAAACATTAGAAATGGCTGTGAAGGGCTGGGGCAGTTTAAGAGTAGCACAGATGCCTAGCAAGCATGAGGCCCTGGATTTCATGGCCTGTATAAAGGGAACAAGATTGCAAGGACAAGTACAGACCCTAGTAAACAGGTGCAGACCTCTGATTCAGTGGGTTTGGTTCAAACAGGAATACACACTATGTACAAGTCAGATTTCTCTTCTCCAATGAAGGCAGCCCTTTCAGGAGGCTGTGTCTATGTCCAGCTCTGTTTATTTTTACAGTGGCTGGGGCACTGACAGAAGCTCTGGGAGAGCAGAGGACATGCGATTTCATCTTCACATCTCGATCTCCAATTCTTAACCTCCTTTTTTGCATTTTATTCATTAATATAGCAAATTTAGCTTGCATCCTGGTCCAACAGGATAGCTGAGAAGTGATAGACAATTCCAAAAACAGACCACCATTGTCACTGTTGTCTGCAGCAGCAACCTTCCCTATGATAAGGCACAAGAAACAACTGTGTTTGTTCTTCCAAAACAGGATTTCTATCCTGTGTAGGCCAGGCTGATCTTAAACTCATGATATTTCTATCTCAGCTCCCATATGCTAGATTTTTTTTAGCTCTTTAATTATGATTGCACAAGATAAAGGCTTTAGTGTCAGTTCTCACCCCTACAAAACTATCCTTCGTCTCATACTCTAAAGTACAGACTCTAGAATACAATGCTAAAGGCTCAACGTGAGTATTCCCTCATGGGAAATCCTTAAATCCACCATAGGAGATGCTATCAAGGAAGCTCATTGTGTGACTATAAACGTGGAGGGAATCAACAAACCCAGAGTTTATTGTGTTTTAAAAAGCCTCTTGAATGATCCACAAAAGTATCTCTGTACTGTATCAGAGTACTGTGGCATTACTTTCTTAATCCATTGGTATGGCATGCATCTTTTAAGCCAAAATCAAGCTAATCTCTGTCATTCAAACCTTCTGTCAGATTTCCTCGTTTAAAAAAGAGCATCTACTCTAACTGCATTTAGCCCTCCACCAACAGATTTTGTTTATGATTTAAATATTGGGGCTGCATCTAATGAAAAACAAGATGACTTCTTGAACTTTGTCAATCTATTTCAGGAAGTAAACATGGACTCAAACATTTAACCTCATGCAATAGACAGTTCAGTCACCTAAGCGTAGAAGAAGAGGAGAAAGAAGAGGAACAGAAAGAGAAGGAGGAAGGGAAGGGGAAGGAGAAAAAGATGACAATGATCTATCAAAGGAAACTCTAAAAGGCAGAAGAACCTAGACAGATCTACAAACTCTAAGAGTCCACAGGTGCCAACCCAGACTACTATACCATGCAAAACTTCCAATCACAGTAGGTGGAGAAAAAAACCACATCCCATTATGAAACCAAATTTAAGCAGTATCAATCTACAAATCCAGCTCTATACAAGGTGCTAGAAGGAAATTTTCAACCTGAAGGTCAACAACACTCAAGAAAACAAAAGGAATAAATAATCCCAGACCAACAAGCCAAAAGAGGGGAAAACACACACATTGCACAACAATAACTAACGAAAATCAATAAGTACTGTTAATTAATAACTCCTAGCATCACTGGTCTCAACTGACCAATAAAAAGAGACAGACATTATAATAGAACAGATGTGAAAACAGAAGCCATCCTTCAGCTGCAACCAAGGACCACATCTTAACATCAAGGATTGACATTACCTCAGATAAAACAATGGAAAAAGTTATCCCAAGAAATGGACTTAAAGTGCACACTAGTGTAGCCTCTTTAATATCTAACAAACCTCAAAACAAAACTAAGCAGAAGAGTTAGGAAAAGACACTACATATTCATCAAGAGAAAAAAAATCCACCAAGAAGATATTGCAGTTCTTAACATCTGCAGCATATGCAGCAAATAAAAAAGTACCCAAGTTTATAAAAGAAACACTACTATAGCTTAAATCACACATTGACCCTCTCACATTGATGGTGGTTGATTTCAATATTCCACTATTACCAATAGACAAGTCATTCAGACAAAAACTAAGCAGAGAAATACTGGCACTAACAGAAGTTACAAGACGAATGAATCTAACAGATATTTATAGGACATGTCACCCAAACGCAAAAGAATACAGCCTTTTCTCAACAACTCATGAAAATTTCTCCAAAATCAGACACAAAGCAAGTCTCAACAGATATAAGAAAACTGAAATAACACCTGCATCCTATCAGACCACCATGGATTAAAACTTGAGATCAACAACAGAGGGCTTACAAACTCATGGAAACTTAACAACTTGCTATTGAATGAAAAATATTTCAAGGCAGAAATTAAAGACTATCTAGAATCAAGTGAAACTGAATATATAACATATCCTAACTTACACAATGAAGGCAGCTCTAAGTGCCTACATTTAAAAAGAATTGCAGAGATTTCATACCAGTAACCTAACAACACACCTGAAAGCTTTAGAACAAATGAACAGCAAAAGGCAAATTACATCCAAAATAAGGGGATGACAAAAAATGACCAAACTCAGAATTAAAATCAATAAAACAGAAACAAAAATAATTACAAATAGCTAATGAAGCCAAGAGAAGAGCCATTGAGAAAATCAGTAAGATTGATAGGTCAAACTAGCCAAATTAACTATAAAGCAGAGGGAGAAAACATTTTGACAAAATTAGAAATGAAAAGGGAGACATAACAACAAATTTCAAGGAAGCCCAGATAATCATAATGACATACTTAAAAACAAAACAAAACAAAACAAAACAAAACAAAACAGCTCATACTCTGCCAGTTTGGAGAATATGAAAGAAATATATATTATTCTTAATACACACCATTTATCAAAGAGATAAGCAATTTAAACAGACCTGTAACTCCTAGTGAAATAAACATAGTGATTAAAAGCCTCCTAACCATAACAGACTCAGGTCCAGATGATTTTACTACAGAATTCTACCAGACTTTCAAAGAAGAGTTAATGCCAGTACTACTCTAATTATTCCACTAAATATAAATAGAAGAAACATTGCCCAATTCATTTTACAAGACCATAGTTACCCTCATAATCAAACCATATAAATATCCAACAAAGAAAGAGAATTACAGATCAATTTCCCTTATGATCATACATGCAAAGATTCTCAAGAAAAAAAGGAAAATTTGCAAACTATATCTAAGAATACATCAAAAAAGTCATCCACCATGGTCAAATTGGCTTTATCCCAGAGACACATGGATGGTTCAACATATGTAAATCAGTAAACATAATCAATTATTCAAATAAACTGAAAGAAAAGAACACATGACCATCATGTTAGATACAGAAAAAGGCCTCTGATGCTTTAACAAACTCAAACACTCTTTCATGATAAAAGTCCTGGAGAAATTGGGGACCCAAGGGACATACCTAAACCAAATAAAGCCAGCTTACAGCAAGTCCATAGCTACATCAACTTAAATAGAGACAAACTCAAAGCAATTCCACTAAAAGCAGGAACAAAAAAAGGATTTTTACTCTCTCTATTCAATGTAGTACTTAGCTAAAGGAATAAGACCAAGGGAATACAAATTGGAAAGGAAGAAGTCAAAAATCTTCATTTGCAGGTGATATGATAATTTACATAAGTGACCTTAATATTTCCACCAAAACAAAAAACAACAACAACAAAAAAAAACCCTCCTACAGGTGATAAGTACTTTCAGCAAAGTAGGGATAACACAAAATTAATATGAAAATCAGTAGCCTCCTTATATACAAATGACAAATGGATGAAGAAAGAAATCAGGAAAACAACACCTTTCACAATAGCCTCAAAAATTATAAAATATATTAGGGTAACTCTAAAGATGCTGAAGATAATATAAAAATGTAGAAAGCTCTCCCATAGTCATAGATCAGTAACTTTAACATAGTAAAAATGGCCATCCTACCAAAATCAGTCTTCAGATTCAATGCAATCCCTACCAAAATCCAACACAATTCTTCACAAATCTAAAAAGGATAAAATTCAGTTCAATATTGAAGCATGTGGGCGCACACACACACACACACACACACACACACACACACGATATTTAAAACAATCCTAAAATGTTGGGGCCAGCCTGAGGCTCTCATGTCCAGGTTCGAGCCTGGAAGGAATCTTGGAACTGAAAGAAAAGAGGGAGCCTAGGCAGGTTGAGAAATAATGGAACCAAGACATGCTAGTCTGCTCAAGGTTCAAATGTTTAATGGCGGACACATTTTATAAAAGAGAAGGGAGGCCCATTCCGGCCAATTCATCCTTGGAGCCTGGAACCAGCTGCAGGTGATGATGTGCAGGATAGGGCATAGTCTCCAGAATAGCTCTGGGGCCTCTCAGCAGGTAGCAGTATCTTGAAGAGGAACAGCAGCAGTGGCAGAACAATAGAGTGATCTAGGGAGGAAGGCTCCACCCTAGATAATCTCTTTAGTGGCAGCAAGATCAAGTTCTGGCTCAGTCTGCTTCAGGCTTGTGGGAGGCTACACCAAATAATAAAATAACTTCAGGAAGTCTCATCATTCCCCAATCTTAAATTACAAAGCTATAGTAATAAAAACAGCATGATATTTGCATAAAAACAGGCATGTTGATCAGTAGAATCAAACTGAAGACCCAAACATAAATACACATAATTATGAACACATAATTTTTGATAAGGAAGACAGAAATACACGTTGAAAAAGACAGAATCTTTGAGAATTTCAAAACAAATGCTTTGAATCAAACTGGATGCCTGCATGTAGAATCAAAATAGATCCATACTTATTGTAGTACACAAAATTCAACTCCAAGTAGACTGAAGACCAGATACGCTGAGTCTGAGAGAAAGAAAGTTAGCAAAAGCTAACACAGACACTAAGATTAACAGTTAGTAAATGGGACTTCCTGAAATACTGAAAAGCTTCTATATGTCAAAGGTAACTGTCACTTGAACAAAGTGGCGGCCTACAGAGTGGTAAGATTTTTATCAACTGTACATATAGTATAGGGGCTAATATCCAAGAAAAAAATAACCAGATAAGTAGATTGATAGATAGATAGATAGATAGATAGATAGATAGATAGATAGATAGATAGACAGACAGACAGACAGACAGACAGACAGATAGATAGATAGATAGATAGATAGATTAAAAAGAGATGATACTGAAGAGAAAACTTAAATGGCTTCTAAAAAACACACTAAAAATGTTTAACATCCTTAGTCATTAGGGAACTGCAAATCAAAACTATTTTGGGATTTCATCTTAAACCTGAAAGAGTGACATTTCATACTATAAAGGATGTAGAGTTCGAGGAACACTCAACATTGCTGGTGGGAGTCCAAAATTGTACAGCCACTATGGAAACTTCACCAATACAAGGTAGAATTCTTGATACTGAAAAATAGTCTACACACTACTAAAGGAGAAATATAAACATCAACCTGGCTATCTACAATGGACTTCTCTGCAAGATACGCTAGTGCAATAATGGTACCAAGCTTGTAGACATAATATCAATATCTGGTTTGACTTAAGGCCCACTTCATGAGATGAGACTCATACAGACTGTTCCTTAGTGACTAAGAATTTGAGACTAATTAGCCCAAGGATGTAGAGGGGATGGAGGACACCAAGCCCTTTTAAATACAATAAATGTGTTGTGAATTTGGTTTATTACTTATATTATGTTAATTGGGTTTCCAAATTACATGAGAATTTGCACATCTATGTGTGAGATGCTGACAGTCCCTGCCCCCAGCTGGTTCTGATTGATAAAGTTGGCAGAGGCAAATGGCTGGGCAGGGAGTCATAGGTGGGACTTTGAGGTTCCTGGGTAAGGGGCATGAGGGAGGAGGAGAATCCCCATGCCAGGAGAGGAATAGGATGCAAGTATGAGAGCTGTGGAAGACAGAGAACCAGCCATGTAAAACCTGGGGGCGTGGGGGAGTTTCTCCCCCAATTGGTTCTGGGGTAGCACAGATGAAATAGAGATTTTAATAAGTAAAAATTCAGGAATATCCAAGGGGAGGCATTAACAATGAAGAAGTTTGGGAGTAGTCCAACTATTGAGCTACTTAAGGCATATTAAAAATAAAGCTGTGTGTATGTGTCTTTCATTCTGAATCAAAAACATTTGGGCAAGTATAGAGGAGAGCATACATACTCACCAGGGGGTTTAGGGCAGATTAACATAATACTTCTCCATCAATGCACATAATAACTCAAGAGACTGAGGCAGCATGTATAGGATCTGCACTGGTCTGCACCAGATGGGGTCCTACAGCCACTCTGGAACCTCAATATCCATTTTCACATTGGTGAGCTTTATTTACCCATGTGTACTATAATTTCTCTGAAGGCTTAACCTTTTAGGTCTGTAAAGCACATACACTCAACCCTGTTGACGTCAACCCTGTATTAATTTCTTCCTCGTTCAGAGTATCAAAGTTAGCATTTAGTAATGTAGAATAAGCCCTAATATGTCATCTATGAAGATTGCCTGGTGATAACAAGAAAAACATGCTAGGGGAGTGAGACCCTCTCTCTCTCTCTCTCTCATTCTCTCTTTCTCATTCTCTCTCTGTCTGTCTCTCTCCATCTCTCTCTCTGTTTCTCTCTCTCTGTCTCTCTCTGTCTCTCTCTGTCTCTCTCTGTCTCTCTCTGTCTCTCTCTCTCTCTTTCTCTCTCTCTCTCTCTCTCTCTCTCTCACACACACACACACACACACACACACACACCCTGAATAGCCAATGCCTTTCCTTCCCTACTTTGTGTATCTAAGGCCATTGGCTTCCAAGCCTCGGAAAGGACACTAGCCAGGCCAATCAGAAGGTTTGGCATTCTGGGTTCTTTGGAGAAATCCTATGTCGCCCCAATCCCAACCAAAGACTGAAGCTCTGCTCTCTCAGTGTTTCTTTACCTGTACTAAGTAAGGAAGATCCAAGTTCTCTTTACCAATCCTAAATCAGGAAAGGGACTAATATCCAATATATATATATGGAACTCAAGAAGACGGACTCCAGAAAATCACATAAGCCCATTAAAAAAATAGGCTAGAGAGCTAAACAAAGAATTCTCAACTGAAGAACACCGAATGACTGAGAAGCACCTGAAAAAAATTTTCAACATCCTTAACCATCAAGGAAATGCAAATCAAAACAACTCTGAGAGTCCACCTCACACCAGTCAGAATAGCTAAGATCAAAAATTCAGGTGACAGCAGATGCTGGCAAGCATGTGGAGAAAGAGGAACACTCCTCCATTGCTTGTGGGATTGCAAGCTGGTACAACCACTCTGGAAATCACTCTAGCAGTTCCTCAGAAAATTGGACATAGTACTAGTGGAAGATCCAGCAATACCTCTCCTGGGCATATACCCAGAAGATGTTCCAACTTGTAATAAGGACACATGCTCCACTATGTTCATAGCAGCCATATTTATAATAGCCAGAAGCTGGAAAGAACCCAGATGTCCTTCAACAGAGGAATGGATACAGAAAATGTGGTACATTTACACAATGAAGTACTACTCAGCTATTAAAAACAGTGAATTTATGAAATTCTTAGGCAAGTGGATGGATCTGGAGGATATCATACTGAGTGAGGTAACCCAATCACAAAAGAATACACATGATATGCACTCACTGATAAGTGGATAGTAGCCCAGAAACTTAGACTACCCAAGATACAATTTACAAAACACATGAAACTCAAGAAGAAGGAAGACCAAAATGTGGATACTTCGTTCCTTCTTAGAATGGGGAACAAAATACCCATGGAAGGAGTTACAGAGACAAAAGCTGAGACAGAAGAAAGGAACATCCAGAGACTGCCCTACCTGGGGATCCATCCCATAAACAACCACCAAACCCAGACACTATTGCATATGCCAGCAAGATTTTGCTGAAAGGACCCTGGTATAGCTGTCTCTGGTGAGGCTATGCCAGTTCCTGGCAAATACAGAAGTGGATGCTCACAGTCATATATTGGATGGAGGACAGGGCCACCAATAAAGGAGCTAGAGAAAGTAACCAAGGAGCTGAAGGGGTCTGCAACCCTATAGGAGGATCAACAATATGAACTAACCAGTACCCCCCCTCACCCCTGAATTGTGTCTCTAGCTGCATATGTAGCAGAGGATGGCCTAGTCGGCCATCAATGGGAGGAGAGGCCCTTGTCTTGTGAAGATCATTTGCCCCAGTACAAGGGAATGCCAGGGCCAGGAAGTGGGAGCAGGTTGGTTGGGGAGCAGGGCGTGGGGAGGGTATAGGGTACTTTGGGGATAACATTTGAAATGTAAATGAAGAAAATATCTAATAAAAATGTACTTAAAAGATAAAAATAAAAATAAAAATCTTTCTCTGTGGAAAATATAAAGAAGATCTAAGCTCATGTTCCATCTCAGCCACCAGGTGCCTAGCAGTGGGAAAATGTCTGCTGTCTTCTCCACTGACCTTGGAATGTCTGAGACACTCTCTGAAGTTCAATCAGTAGCTCCAATCACCAGGATGAGACTTTCATTAAACAGCTGATTTACTATGTTCAATACCTGAACATCTAAGTTTCAATTACTAAGACACTTACAACTATTCTGTATTCTAAAACATGCTATACCTATTTTCTACAATCAACGTCATTAACTTAGCACTTTGCAGCCCAGGACCCAGTATTACTTACATATATTGTTGAGCAGGTACAAGGGCTTTTTACTGTTGTTATTTTCTTTTTCCCTTTAATTATCATTACGTGTTATTATATACTGTTGTGTGTGTTCAGTCTTTCTCTCAAAAAATGGAGTTATCCATTAGTTCTGAGACTTCAAAATCAGACATTAATCCCTCTAGGTTAGGACGCTAACCTGAGAACCACAGAAATGGACTCTCATTTACAGGGAGCACTTCCTTTTGTCCAGGAACATTATCCTGGATAATTTTTCTATGCCTTGTCTCATGAAGTAAGTGATGTCATAAGTCTGCATGTTGACCACTGATATTTGAGCAGTAAGTCTTAAGTGTATACTTAACCACTGATGTGTGAGCTGTGAATCTTAAGTATACACTTTAACTGTTTATTTGTGAGCAATAAGTCATTAGCCTACACCTTAAGCATTGATAATAAGGACAGTGAATTAAAACTTCCCCACTGATATGTGAGAGTGGACATTTAAAGTCTACACCTTAACTACTGCTATGTGAGTAACTGTTTTATACTTCTACATTGAGTTGACTTATGAACTCCTTCTGAATGATCACCACCCATTTGAGCCACATCTTCAAAGCAGGAACAAAGGAAATGTATTTGTAAGTGTTTAGTCTCAACAGTCTTTCATCAGCCCAGCCTTCAGTGTGGCATGAAGTTAGCAGGCTTACTCTAAAAGGTTTTCCACAATACTAACCATGCCTTGTAATAAACTCCTCTAGTGATAAGAACGGGGAAACTAATTTTAATCTCTCTTTAACCAATGGTGTTCTTATTGTCCCCTGTTTCTATCCTAGTGACCAATAGGAATCAAACTCTTTTGATTGACACAGCAGGTCAGCAGCAGGACACCATCTTCTCACCTCTCCACCAAGGAGGAACAACAAATCAATCCAAAGGAGAAATTCTGACCTTTGCTTAATCTTGTGCCTTGAAGATTGCAAGTTTTCAATTTTGCTCTCATTCCTCGGACATTTTTCGTCATTTTACTCCAGTCTGTCTGTTAACAAAAAACTTTGTAACCTTTAATGATCTTGGTCGTGAAAACTCTGGGGCTTTAAAGAATTGCTGATGTTTTGATAATTGTTTTTACAGCATGTTTAGGCCTACATAATACACTTCATAAACAGCCCTATATGAACTTAATTAACTTCTGATGGGGAGTAACAACACTCTCAAGAGCTATACTATTAAAAAACTGCAACCAACTTGGCTCGAGGTTCTCATGACTTAGATGTAGCTTACTATTAATATGCTCAGTTGTGCAGACAGACAGACAGATGCTGTATTTCAGTGTTTGTTCACAAAGGGTAATTTGAAATGCATGTAGGATGATACAGTCTTTTGTAAAAAGAAGTTATTATCTGTGATAAAAGCAGTTGTTGTTGACATTAGAAATGCAGACACAAGGATCCAGATGGGAAATTTAATAGAAAGAAAACAAATGTGTGGGGGGGGGGAATGAAGGGAGGGTGGGAGGGGCAATGAACAAGATGTAGCTACAGGTGAGACCTGGGTGCCTACCTTCTACACAAGCCACTGACGATTCCTAGGTGTATGACATGGCCCTGATTTAGAAAAGGAAAGTGAAGAACATGGGGTTCATGCTGCCCGTTGCACCCAGCTCTCCTTGAAGGGCTTGGGTGCAACAGGCAGCAGGAATTCCACGTACTTCACTTGTGTCTGAAGATCGTCGAGCACAATTTGCACACTGTCCAGCCTCTCATTTTCCCTGCTTCTCCTCATCAGATGTTTTCAACCAGGCTCCAAACTGTAGTTTAATGAACTGGCTTTAATTATATCCCTGACAGAGCCGAAAAAATGCAAGGCCACGCTGTAGGAACTGCACAGCAGCACGTTTGAGTTAGCTTAGCTAATGTGTTCAATGTCAGGTTCTTTAAAGGAAACATAATAACAAGCTCTCTCCTCTGCATACCCACACTGTGTTCTTCTTAGAAGATTGGCATGCATCCTCAGTCTCTTGGAGACTCCCAAGTTTACCTTGCTGATTATCACCGAACCCACCTGTTTCCATGTTGAAGTATGTTCCATCTTTCATGTTGGGCTTTGACTTTAGTATTTCCTGCAAGCCTAATGTGTTTTCCCCAGGCAGTTGTCTTTCCTCAATGTCCAAAATAATTTTGTACTGATGTAAACAGCAGAAGAACTTCCAAAGAGCATGGTTGGCTCCATTGAAATCTATTAGTGAACTCAAAGCATTCTTTTCAGTCCAGATTGCAGGTTAAGGATTTCTTTGAAAATTGAAGCAAAGGGGCTGGAAAGATATCTCAATTGTTCTTAACACAAGTAGCACAGCCATGAAATATGGAATTCAGACCTCAGGTCTTGTGGTCCTTTGATAACAGCAAAGTTGGCATCAGAAACAAGAGGCTCACTGCAGCCTGCTGAATGCTAACCCAGCAAAAAGAATTGTGAGTTCCTGGTTCAAAGAGAGACCCTGCCTCTAAGAAATAAAATAGATACCTGATGTGAACTCCCCTCCCCCATCTTTCTGTCTCTTTCTCTCTCTGTGTCTCAAACACACATACACAGTGGCAGGGGGAGGGACAGAGAGAGAGAGAGAGAGAGAGAGAGAGAGAGAGAGAGAGAGCACTCGCTAGAAAGAACAGAGTGAAAGTATCAAAGGACAGCCAAGTTTTTAATCCTAGTGCAGCTCTTGCAAGATAGAAGCTGTTGATAGTTCTTCAGACTCCCATGCAGTTTGGCTAACCATGCAACAGTCACAACGATGCTCTGTTAGGCTCTTACATTCCTAGCACTCAAGACAAACCATAATCTTGAGTATCACAAAACCTTTGTCTTTTCCCATCTTCTCTTCTGACCAAATTGCTGGAAAACTCAAATTATAATGGAACTAATGAGCATAAAACCTGTAGGTGGTTTAGAAATACTTGGTCCTGTGTCAAACCCACAAAAATTCTATAAATGAGACAGCACCCAAAGGTGTGCACAGGCCTTTGTGAGGAAGAGACTGATCTTGACCTACGAATGGTTGGCTGGATTTCCTGGGTCCTCTGGGTCTTTATTAACTACTACTTTCTTTTGCTGTTTGGTTGAGACAGGGTCTCCATAGCTTTAGCTAACTCACCCTGTAGACTACACTAGCTGCAAAGATAAGTTTTTTACTGCCAGGGCTTTCCTGCCAGGGCTCTGTGTTGAGATTACAGGCATGTGCCACCATGCCAGGCCAGAGGACATTTTCTAATGGCATGACTCTTAACAAGAATAAAGTATTGTTCTAGGTCTTTCCATAACTACTTTTTGAAAATAGCCACATGAATAGAAATAAGATCAGAAAAAAAAAAAAAACCTGTAACTGAGTTGTTATGATGATATACACAGTACCAAGTTGGGAAAAGTTTTTTTTTTAACAATATCTATTTGTTTATAAATAAATATATGTATGCAGGTGGGTTATGGTGCACATGTGGAGGTCAAAAGAAAATTTATGAAAGTCAGTTCTTTGCTTCTACCATGTGGGTCCTGTGAATCAAATTCAAGCCCTTGGGGCTTTCTATCAAACAA
Source organism: Mus musculus (assembly GCF_000001635.26). NCBI lineage: Eukaryota > Metazoa > Chordata > Mammalia > Rodentia > Muridae > Mus > Mus musculus. The sequence goes on along the minus strand of NC_000084.6, from coordinate 3,682,728 downwards.
TTTCCTGCTGATCCATCTCACCAACCCTAAGGGATTTTCACCTTTAAGGTTTCCTGTGAAATGCTGGGCAACACTCAGTTGCTAGCTGAGACCTCCAGCCCTGGGACACTTGACTGTTCCAGTTTTGGGACTTTCTCACCTTCCAAAAACATAGAGTTCAAAACCTGGGCTGTGACCACCTCCCAATCATGCCCTGGGCTGTGACCACCTCCCCATCATCCCCTGGGCTGTGGTCACCTCCCCATGAGTGGTATAGAATGACAACTTCAGCAAGCATAAGTATACCTGGACTAGCCAGGACATTTTTAGCCAAACAACATAAAGTGTGCACTTTTAAAATATAGGTATTAATATGCATTATAATATATTATATAATTAATATTATAATTATATTTTAATAAATATATTATATATTAGTATACCTAATATTATATATAAATCTATTTATAAATATATTTCATATTTAAATATATATTTATATAATTATACATAATATATTGAAATATATAATTTTAATATTACATATTATAATATATATAACCATTTCTTTGAAAGGGTTTCAAATCAGCAGGATACTGAATAAACAAGTGTTTAAGAAGATTGAGAGTAAAGAAGATCAAAAGCAAATTACACAAAAAATAATGGAATACAGTGTCCCATAAGACTGCAGTTCCGCTAGTAAAGGCACTTGTCACCAAGAATGATGACCACACCCTCTTCTCTTCCTTACTTGTTTATACTTTCTGCCTGTCCTTGTTCACATTTTCCTTATTAATCTGCAAACATTAATAGAGAGTTCATGTTATGACGGCTCTCCCTCTCACAGTGATGTCATTGGAAGGGTAGACTGTCTTCACTTCATTTTGATTAAGTTTATTGATCATTCCTATGCTCATTGAAGGAATCTTATTCTGCTTCAGGGTTGTAAAACATTCTTCCAGACTGATGAGATGGTGCTAAGGGTAAGGACAAACATTTGTGGCTAATCATGACGAGCTGTCCTACATAGTGGAGGGAGAGAATCCAACTGCTGAAAGTTGTCCTCTGACCTCCACACGCACGGCATGTGCACAAATTCCCTATACACACACACACATGCATACACACACACACAATTTAAAATGTTCTCCTATATTTTCTTCTAAGAATTTTACAATTTTGCTAGTCACATTTTGGATTTTCATTCACCTTGTTCTCCAGCTTCAATATTATAATGTGACAGCTCCTCTAATTTTTCCTGGATACACATTCCAATTGTCCCAGCACTGATTGTCTTCCTGTGTATATAACCTGCTGTTGCCAGCTCTGGCAGGTCTCCTTTCTCTGCTCCACTTGTCTTTCTTGTCTAACACATTGTTGCTAGCCTAACATTTTATAACCCTCTATGACCTGGTCCTCTTTAAGACTGTTTTGATTGGTCTTATTAATTCACTCTTTCATTTAAATTTGATAACTGCATTGAATTAATTATCACTTGGGGAAGAATTGACATCTTTATTGATTTTCACATAGTTCTTTCAACATTTGTTTTACTCTCTTGATTACAATTGAATATATCATCATTTTCTACATTAAGAGACACCATGACATTTGTCAGGTATGTGTTTGGCATCCTACTTTTGGCTCCCACAATGTTCTATGCTTAGAAGACCAAATAAGAATCAGATAACCAGACTCCCTATCCTTATTTTGTACAGTGTGGGAATTAGGAAGCAACAGCCAGGAGTTAAAAGGGAAAGAAGGGCATGAACCATAATACAATTACATGATGCCTGTTCTTCCGGTAGCTCCAAATGGGTGGCTGCGCTTGTGTAAAATGAACATGCCCCAACTTGCTTGCAGCTCCTTCCAAGAGTGCAAACTCTTTTCACCCTTCTAAGGTGGTCTTTCATGCCTGTACCTATCCAACCATTAAATGCTGAATTGACGATATCACCTGTCAGCTGTAAGGCCTCAGCTAACATAATTGTGTGTGAAGGAAATTTCTATGTGGAAAGCTGTGTCATCTATAGAAAGAAATGTTTCTTTTTCTTTTCTTTTCCTTTTCTTCATCTTCTCTCTCCCTCTCCCTCTCCCTCTCCTCTTCCTCTTCCTCCTCCTCCTCCTCCTCCTCCTCTTCCTTCTGTTATTTTATTGTAATTATGTGGATTGCTGTCAATATGCAGATAAAATATAAGACTAGAGTCTGTGATTGGGCAATGAAAAAGGAAGGTGGAGCTGAGAGTTTCAGAAAGAGAGAGAGAGAGAGAGAGAGAGAGAGAGAGAGAGAGAGAGGACAAGGGACAGACAGATAGAAGGACAGAGAAAATGGAGAAAGAGAATGAACCAGATGCACATGGCTTGAATATCCAGAGGTAGTTATGACTATTGTAGGTGGCATAGAATAACACAGGACACTTTGTCCAGTCTAGGTGAGCAGCTGGAACCAATATCAATTGACTCGGAGTTCATTGTGTGGGTGTTTTGTGAGTTGAAAATTTACTGTTATAAATCTGACTGATAAATTATAAGCCTCTAGAGTTTTGATTTTACTGGGTTACAGGGATTCGTGACAGCTAGTCACAGGAGGACAGATGGATGGGAAGATACGAGTCGTTCAGAGACAGGCAAACTGAAACAGGGAAGACTGTGGCTTACAGCTCCCAGTGCGGGATAGGAGACAGCATTACTAGAGCATAGCCAGCTATAGCATGGTTTGTTTTTTAATGATTACATGCAACATTATTATTACTTGTTTTGTTTTAAGTTTGTCACTTAGAACTCATTATGTAGTAGAAGACAAACTTCAATTCTCGGTTCTCCCTTTCTACCTCGCATGGATGGGGTTCTAGAGTTGCCCCTCCTACCTGGATCCTCGCTCCTCTCAACTGTCTCGGCTTACCTTTTTACCCTGCCTTAAACTTCACAGCAACACTAAAAGCACTGATTCTGATTTGCAGCACCAAAAGTCTTTACACTTGTTTCAGCTTTCATTATGTTTTGGTTGTTATTTTTGTCTGGCTTGTTTGTTTATAGACCGGGCCTTTCTGTGTCACCCAAGCTGGCTCAGAACTGAAAATCCTCTTGGTCCAACTGCCCAGTGTCTGTCATCCTTGGTTCAAAAGTGGTTGTTGTTCATCAGAGGCTTGCTGAGGTAAAGGAAGTTACATCCTCAGTCTGATCTGCTAAGTTTTTACCACAATAATTGATGGATCCCATTCAGAGCCATTCTGGAACTGGGTACCATGAGGGATTTGTGCTGTGCTGTGTAGTGTTTTTTTCTCCTTAGAACTATTAAGACAGTGTGATACGGCTCCTTTCATACTCCTTTTCACTCCAGAGAGAAGCAGTACCGATGCTGCTAGCCTGCACTTCAAGGGCCTTCAGGATTCTTGCCTACAGATGTGTGGAGAAGATGAGTGTGTGACTCTCCTTCCTGAAAACACCCTTTCTGAGGGTGACAGTCAGGCTGAGAGACACCTCAGTGGAAAAGAGCGCCTGCCATCAAGCCCTACAACCTCATTTTGATGTTGATGCCTGACCCACATGGAAGAAAGAGAAGCGACTCATGCAAGTCTGTCCTATCTGACCTCATATGTATGCTGTGGCACACACACACATATACATACAAACACGCGTGTGTGTAAAATTCTGACATAAAAAATAAATATTTTATTTGTCAACTGTACAAGTAGGAAGTTTCTGTTCTTTGAAAGGTTCTGCAAGCTTGAAACTACTTGTTCCCTAAATACACAGTAAAAAGCCATTTAGAAAAATATCTGGGACTGGTGTTTATTTTGTGAGAAATTTTTTAACTACTGCCTTAAATTCTTTAAAAATTATAGGCTACTCCAGGCATTTATTACTTTTTTACTCAGTTTTAAAATCTATACTTTTCTAGGAATTTTTCCATCTCAATTTAGTCTTTAAGAAACATTAAGTTAATCATAATATTCCCTAAAGATGAATCGTTGCTGCTGCAGCCCCGTGAGCTGATTATTCCTGCTCAGATTAGCAGCATCGTTCACTTATGCCTGCTCCTATCACTTCCTTATTAGCCCCTTCTCCTTAAGGTAATGAATGTATCATGTTTCTTTCCTTCCAGGTCATTCCTAAAGGCCACACAGTGCACACTAAGCTGCTTTTCAGTCATGTAAGACATGTTAATACATAGTATCAAGTTTTAACTATTTTTCAATTTCTATGATTTCTTTGATATGTGAGTCCTCTTTTCCATTGCTCCTTATAATCATATAAAGCTTATTTTAGCCTTATTTTTGTCTTTAATTTTTAGATTATTTATAGCTGGAAAGTTTAATTTCTAAAGTTGGGAGGAAGGCTGATATTGGGATATGAAGTGAATACATAAATTAATTTTTAAAAAAGGACACAGAAAAAATTCTAACCTTACTTTATGACTTATTAAGTAATTGATTCTAGAATTAATCTATTGTTGCTTTTAAAAAGTGCAGTTTGCAGTGGCAGGGTGGTTCCCATGAATGCACACTCTAATGTATGTACATGTAAGCATAGTTTCACTAGCCATGTACACTCTTCAAATCCTGTTTATTAATGATGTTAATGGAGCTTTCAATGATAAGAAATGTATGTTTTAAAAATTGTCAATTTCAGAAGCAACATACATTCTGGTACAGGGTCCCTTTGGGCCTACATCTTCAGTCAGGAGGCAGAACTGAGCTCCAGGCCTCTGTGCACTTTCCCCACCAGAGGAAAGTAGGCATCCAGGAAGGGCTCTGACAGCGGGACGAGGTGAGAATACCATCTTGTATCCCAGGTCCCGCAGAAACCAGTCTGCACAGGAGACTGCAGGCAACAGAAACAACTTAGCTTCTGGGACAGAAACCTTCATTCTCAGCCAGGAGGCAGAGCTGAGCTCCAGACCTCTGTGCACCATCAATATAAGAGAACTTCATAGCAGAGAGTACTCTGACCACTGAGACTCAGGAGAGAGTTAGACTCCCAGGAGTGCTGACAGAGGCTAACAGAATCACAGGAGGAACAAGCTCCAGCCAGAGACAGTTATAACAACAAACACTAAAGATTACCAGATGGCAAAAGGCAAACTAAAGAATCTTACTAAGAGAAACCAAGACCACTGAGTATCATTGGAACACAGCACTCCCACCACAATGAGTCAGGGATAGCAAAACACATCCGAAAAGCAAGATTCAGATTTAAAATCATATCTCATGATGCTGGTAGAGGATTTTAAGAAGGACATTAATAACTCATTTAAAGAAATACAGGATCTGAAATCAACCAAGTAGAAACAAAAAGAACTTTACAAAGAATCAACCAAACCAGGAGCTGGTTCTTTGAGAAAATCAACAAGATGTATAAACCCTTAGCCAGACTAACCAGGGGACACAGAGACAGTATCTAAATTAAAATAATCAGAAATGAAAAGGGAGACATAACAACTGAAACTGAGGAAATTTAAAAAGTCATCAGACTCTACTACAAAACCCTACATAGAACAAAACTGGAAAATCTGGATGAAATGGACAATTTTCTAGACAGATACCAGGTACCAAAGTTAAATCAGAATCAGATAAACTATCTAAACAGTTCCATAAGCCCTAAAGAAATAGAAGCAGTCATTAAAAGTCTAACAACAAGCTAGAGTCTAAAACAAGCTCAGGACCAGATGGGTTTAGCGCAGAATTCTATCAGATGTTCACAGAAAAACTCTTCAAACAATACTCTACTATTCAAACAAGTACACAAAAATTGAAACAGAAGGAACACTATCCAATTCATTCTATGATGTCACAGTTACACTTATACCTAAACCTCACAAAGACCCAACAAAGAAAGAGAACTTCAGGTCAATTTCACTTTTGAATATTGATGCAAAAATATGCAATAAAATTCTCACAAATGGAATCCAAGAACAAGTCAAAATGATCATGCATAATGATCCAGTAGGCTTTATTCCAAGAATGTGGAGATGGTTCAATATACAGAAATCCATCAACATAATCCACTATATAAACAAAGTCAAAGAAAAAAACCACATGATCATTTCATTAGATGCTGAGAAAGCATTTAACAAAATACAACACCCATTCATGATAAAAGTCTTGGAAATATCAGGAATTCAAGGTCCATAACTAAGCATAGTAAAAGCAATATACAGCAAACCAGTATCCAACATTGAACTAAATGGAGAGAAACTTGAAGCAATCCCACTAAAATCAGGGACTAGACAAGGCTGCCCATTCTCTCCCTACCTATTCAGTATAGTACTTGAAGTCCTAGCCAAAACAATTAGACAACAAAAGGAGATCAAGGGGATACAAATTGGAAAAGAAGAAGTCAAAATATCACTGTTTGCAGATGGTATGAGATTATACTTAGGTGACCCCCAAATATTCCACCAGAGAACTCCTAAACCTGATAAACAACTTCAGCAGAGCCGCTGGATATAAAATTAACTCAAATAAATCAGTGGCCTTCCTCTACTCAGAGGATAAACAGGCTGAGAAAGAAATTAGCGAAATAACACCCTTCACAATAGTCACAAATAATATAAAATACCTTGGTATGACTCTAACCAAGCAAGTGAATGATCTTTATGACAATAATTTCAAGTCTCTGAAGAAAGAAATCAAAGATCTCAGAAGATGAAAAGATCTCCTAAGCTTGTAGATTGGCAGGATTATAGTAAAAATGGCCATCTTGCCGAAAGCAATCTGCAGATTCAGTGCAAGCCCCATCAAAATTCCAACTCAACTCTTCATAGAGTTAGAAAGAGCAATTTGCAAATTCATGTGGAATAACAAAAAACCCAGTATAGTGAAAACTATTCACAACAATAAAAGAACTTCTGTCGAATCATCATCCCTGACCTCAAAAATTGTACAGAGCAATAGTGGGAAAAAAAAAAGGCAGGTAGATCAATGCAAGAGAATTGAAGACCCAAAAATGAACTCACACACCTATGGTCACTTGATCTTTGACAAAAGAGCTAAAACCATCCAGTGGAAAAAAGACAGCATTTTCAACAAATGGTGCTGGTTCAACTGGCAGTCAGCACATAGAAGAATGCAATTGAGTCCATTCTTATCACCTTGTACAAATCTTAAGTCCAAGTGGATCAAGGACCTCCACATAAAGCCAGATACACTGAAATTAAGAGAAGAGAAATTGGGGAAGAGTCTTGGGCACAAGGGAAAATTTTCCTGAACAGAACACCAATGGCTTATTCTCTAAGATCAAGAATTGCCAAATGGGACCTCATAAAATAGCAAAGATTCTGTAAGATAAAGGACACTGTCAATAGGACAAAACGGCAACCAACAGATTGGCAAAAGATCTTTACCAACCTTACATCCAATAGAGAGCTAATATCCAATATATACAAAGAAGTTAGACTCCAGAGAACCAAATAACCGTATTAAAAATGGGGTACAAAGTTAAACAAAGAATTCTCAACTGAGGAATACCGAATGGCTGAGAAACACCTACAGAAATGTTCAACGTCATTAGTCATCAGGGAAGTGCAAATCAAAACAACCATGAGATTCTACCTCACAACAGTCAGAATGGCTAAGATCAAACACTCGATGACAGCAGATGTTGGAGAGGATAAGGAGAAAGAGGAACACTCCTCCCTTGCTGGTGGGATTTGCAAGCTGGTACAACCACTCTGGGAATCAGTATGGTGGTTCCTCAGAAAATTGGGCATAGTACTTCCTAACGACCCAGCTCTACCATTCCTGGGCATATACCCAAAAGATTCTCCAACATATAACAAGGACACATGCTCCATTATGTTCATAGCAACCTGATTTATAATAGCTAGAATCTAGAAAGAAACCAGATGCTCTTCAGTAGAGGAATGGATACAGAAAACTTGGTACATTTACACAATGGAGTACTACTCATCTATTAAAAACCATGACTTCATGAAATTCTTAGGCAAATGGATGGAACTAGAAAATATCATCTTGAGTGAGCTAACTCAGTCACAAAAGAACACACATGGTATACATTCACTGATAAGTGGATATTAGCCCAAAAGCTCCAAATGCCCAAGATACAATTCACAGACCACTTGAAGCTCAAGAAGAAGGAAGATGAAAGTGTGGATAATTCTGTATGTCTTAGAAGGGGGAACAAAATACCCATGGGAGGTGATACAGACACAAAGTGTGGAGCAGAGACTGAAGAAAAGGCCATCCAGAGACTGCCCCACCTGGGGATCCATCCCATACACTGTTACTAAACCCAGACACTATTTTGGATGCCAAGAAATGCTTGTTGACAGGATCCTGATATATCTGTCTTCTGAGAGGCTCTGTCCAAGCCTGACAAATACAGAGGATACTTGAAGTCAACCATTGGACTGAGCATGAGGTCCCCAATGGAGGAGTTAGAGAAAGCACTGAAGCAGCTGAAGGGATTTGCAGCACATAGGAGGAACAACAATATCAACCAACAAGACCACCACCACCTCCACCCCCAGAGCTCCCACAGACTAAACCACCAACCTAAGAGTACACATGGAGGAACCCATGGCTCCAGCCACATATGTAGCAGAGAATGGCCTTGTGGAATATCAACAGGAGGAGAGGCCCTTGGTCCTGTGAAGGCTAATTGCCCCAGTGTATTTAAATGTCAAGACAGGGGAAGAAGGAGTTGTTGGGTGGGTGGAGGGGACACCCTCATAGTAGCAGGGGTTGGGGGAATGTGGGAGGGTTTTTTTTTAAGGGAAAATCAAGAAAGAGGATAACATTTGAAATGTAAATAAAGAAAATATCTAATAAAAAATATAATGTTAAAAAAAAGAAAAACCCTACAAGTGTATTCTTATTCATAACCATGGGTCAAAGGAATTTGCTTCTACTTGAGATGAAAGCTGAAAGGACCTTAGAGAGGTGCTCTGCATCCCAACTCTCCAGTCTCAGTCCTTATCCTCAAGGATCCAGCCATGCTTCCTAAATAAAGTTCTCAATTATCCTTGTACAACTTACCAATAAAGACTTTTTGAAAAGTTTTCTTTCTTTGGATTTCATCTCTCTGCTGGAATGCAGTCTAGAATACAAGATGATGGCATCCTTTTGTTGTAGGCTCTTCCTATTTTGTGGAAACTGGCTTTGCTATCCCGGGTTCCAAAACCAACTTGAGAAGGAAAGGGTTTACTTCAGATTCCTGTTAGTTGTCCATTACTAAAGGAAAGTCAGAGCAGGAACTCGAGGTAGGAACCTGGAAACAGGAACTGATACAGAAGCCATGGAGAAATGCTAACTCTGCATGGATTTCTCAGCTTGCTTTTAAACAACTAAGAACAACTTGTCCAGATGTGAGATAACCCACAGTAGACTGGACTCTTTGCATCAATTAGTAATCAATAAAATGCTTTATGACCCTGCCTACAGGCCAACCTGACAGAGGCACTTTCTCATTTGACTTTCCCTCTTCCCAAATGACCCTAGTTTGTACTACGTTGACAAAAATAAATGAATAAATAAATAAATCGCTGCACCCTTCAGCCATAGAACATACAGTTATATCCAAACTACTATTCTTCCATGATGTGTACGCTGATATTATCAGAAATCTGCAGCAAACTAACTTAGGCATAAAAGGTAATGAGTGTTTCTTTAAATTGGAAAGTCAGAGAACTGATATCCAAGTCCAATTGGCTCCAAACTTGTTAAATCAGTTGTCTTTTGACTTACCCACCCATCTGTCTGTCTATCAAGCCACCCAACATCCAATCATATATAATTATGTGTGTATGTGTGTTATATATGTTATATATATATAATATATACCCTACAAATGTATATTCACACAGATTCATCACTTACCCATCCATCCTTTCATGTTTCCATGCATGCATCTACTGATTTATCCACCTATTCATCCATCCTTCCATCTACCCATCCATTCATCCATCTATTCATGCATGCGTACATCTGTATATCCATACATGCATCCTATCTTTCATCACCTTTGATCCAGTGTGTTGATTTTATTCTCTGGTAGTTTCTACCACATTATAAGAAAAAAAAAAAGGTCCCTAGCCCCCGGATTTTATCTCTTTGGGGAGATCACTCTTTTTCAACATATCAGTCTCTAAAAAGGAGTTTGCCTGGTCTGACTAGGTCTCATACTCACTCTTTGATAGGAGTGAGGCTAGTTGAAAACTCTTAATTGGCTAGCCCATAAGAAGCATACAGAACACAATAATTTCAGAGAAACAAGTAGTAAGAGACTCTGTTGTGTAGGTTCTGTTGTAAGGCAATGCCAACAACTTTGTGGTATGTGATGGGTGTCATACTATAACACATAAACCCCTAAAAATATAACAGGCATTTAAATATATTAAGAGAAAAATTTCCTATTGCACATGTGTGCATACACAGCACAGACAACCCAATTTTAGCAAATATGCTGATTTAAAAATTTAGTCGAAAAACAACAACAACAACAACAACAAAAATTCAGTTGAGGGCTGGAGAGATGGCTCAGAGGTTAAGAGCAGTGGCTGTTCTTCCAGAGGTCCTGAGTTCAAATCCCAGCAACGACATGGTTGCTCACAACCATCTATAATGATTTTTGATGCCCTTACCTTGCATGTAAGTGTACATGCAGATAGAGCACTCATACATAAAATATTATTTTATATTATTAATATGTTATTATAAAATACTTAAAAATTCAGTTGAAAGGATAGTGAATATTTTTATAGGAAAGTAAACAAACGTGTCTTTTTTGGATATTAGATTTGCTAATTCTTTGATGCTAAATAACCTTATGTAAATTGTGTACGAAACATAAGAGATGAGAGAGTTTTTTAGACACTCTCTTTTTCGAGATCCATATTTTGAACACTAAACTCTTTCTTCCACTTAAGACCCAGAAACTAGAGTCTCATGGAATCAATGAAGTGTAGATGAGTCTCCTAAAAGGTACAGAGAGGGAAGAAAGGCCTTTGAGTTCTGATATACAGTGTGGAGAGTACAGGTCAACAGGAAAAAAAAGGTCATTTAAACAAAGATCCCCAAGAGGCCTACAAATGTGTCTCATTACACATGCTGGGGAGAGAGGTTGTCAGATACTGATTTACAGGTCAGACCACCGAATGCAACTTTCTGACTGTCTTTAAAGACTTTGCTTATCACTTTTGGGGAAGAATGAAATCCAACAGGCCTGCTTTCATAAAGGAGCTGATTGTCAGGGTGAGTTAGGACAACCCTTTTCCTGCCTGACCTGTCAATGCAATTACCTCAGTGGTGCAGACCAGGGGAGGATGGGAGTCTGAAGCTGAAAGGCCAGTTGTAAATGGCTGCAGGTGAAGACCTCATTTGCTGCTCCTTCTGCTCCTTAGGAGCACCACACATATGTTCTAGAGTATTGTCTACAGTGTCTTCAGTTTGTTCCTGTCCTCCTTCAAATCTTTCTGCTCTTGGGGAAAGGCTTGTGATAACAGATGTACAATTTGTAGCTGGGCATTCTACAGGCATGCCCTCTACCCTTTGACAAGCTGTGCTATCTCTGTGTTAGCTGTCATTCAGGGCAGGTATTTCCAACTCTAGCAAGGCTATTTTATATGCAGCCTTTGATCCCTTCCTGAGTAGCACATGGTGGCACAGATTATAAGCCCAGTGCTGAAAGGTTGAGACAAGAAGAGAGAAATTTCTATGCTGGCTTGTGCTACAGCAGAGAGACTCTACCTCAAAACAAACACAAGAGGAAGATATGAAAGGTTTTTAATGTAACAGCTTCTGCACCCTGGTGTGCATTCCCAGACAGGCCTGATTCATACCTCCTAAAAATGCATTTCTGTTTTCCGTGAGATGGAGTTTCATTAAGCCCAGGATGGCTTTAAACTCCTGGGCTCTTGCAATTCTCAGGCCATAGCCTTCACAGCAGCTGGAACTGGGCCTGGGACTGAGCATTACCACTCTTGACTTGAATATACTGCTTTTTTTTCGTTGTTGTTGTTGTTTTGGTTTGGGTTTTTTGTTGTTGTTTGCTTGCTTTTTTTTAACATTGTTTGGGTTTTGACAAGGGCTTGCTCTGTAGTCCAGACTGACCTGGATCTCACTAAACTCACTTCCCAAATAGCAATGCTGTTCTGTTTAATACTGTGTAGAAGGTTCTATACAGTACTGGTTGCAATTTTATATTAATTTCAATGAGCTCACAGCTTTTCTAAGTATTTTTCTGGGGCCCAAGACAAGAGTAAAAGTTGGAAGGTGGAGGCTCAAGTCTTTAGAAATCAACAACCGTCGGACGGTGGTGGCGCATGCCTTTAATCCCAGCACTCGGGAGGCAGAGGCAGGCGGATTTCTAAGTTCGAGGCCAGCCTGGTCTACAAAGTGAGTTCCAGGACACCCAGGGCTATACAGAGAAACCTTATCTCAAAAAAAAAAAAAAAAAAAAAAAAAAAAAAAAGAAAGAAAGAAAGAAAGAAAGAAAGAAAGAAGTCAACAATCTTGTTTTGACATTGGATTTCAGATCTGTCAGAGATGAAATGAGTCCCAGAGGAAAACTGGAAGAGTTTGACCACATGCTCTCTCAGTACATGCATACTTCAAGACACTGGTGGACAGCCAGTCTCTTGCTAGTCGCCCAATTCCCTGGCCAGCCCCTCCCTCACAAAAGTCTCACTCAAGGTGGTAGCTTTATTAACCCTTTGAGTTGCTGAAGGCACTGGTGCTTGGCTCTGTTATAGAGCACATGCCTACTGTGCCTGAGGTCCTGAGTTCTATCCCCTGCAATGGTAAGCAAATGAACCACAGCTACCAAGAACCAGTAAGCCCAAACCAGAAAGCCTGGTGAAGGACCTCTGCACTCATCAGTGCAAAGGAGAAGTCAGTCAAGGAGCACCCTACTTCTGCCATCTTCCTGAGGTCTCAGCAAAGCTATCAGAAGATAAAATGACAATAAATTTAATTTGAAGATCTTTAATTGCCTTTTATTTACAATGTTAAACTCAAGTGATGCTTCACTCCATAAATCCAAATGAGTGTATGGCCAGTATGCAGGCAATATGTCAGCCAGCCACAGCCTGAAAGAATGGGAGACAAATACGCTGCTCCTTTTCAAATTGGCCATCTCTGTTATTTTGCTACAGTAACACAAAGCTCACAAAGGAACCAAGAAAAACAGGACTTCCTGTTGCTCTAGAAGGGGAGAGGGGGAGTGGGAAGGGGGGAAACCTCCTGCTCTCCTGCTCCCTCTCCCTCTCCCTTTGTCTCATTTCCGGGAAGAAAGTTTATTCTTGTTGGCAGCAGGGTTCCTTGTCCTAAGTGTCACTATTTTGATCTGTTCTACTGTGTTAGGTGCTCTCTCCAAACCAATGGGTTCCTGTAAATTGTACCCAGCAGTAAGTGTTTGGGCACATTTCTAGAGTCCTCTCAAGCCACATGGAAGAATCCTTTACTATCAAGTGTCAGGAAAGAAAACCTTCTCTCTCTCGGTGGTTATGTGATTTTCATCCCAGGGATCAGAAATGTGAGCTAGATACAGCGGCATGCTCCTGTATTTCTAACACCCTGAGACAGGAGAACTGGGGGTTTAATCGCAGATGGGAATACGCAAGGAGAGTCTGGAGAGAGAGAGAGAGAGAGAGAGAGAGAGAGAGAGAGAGAGAGAGAGAGAGAGAGAGACTTTTGTGTGCATTAACCCACCACTCACATTCCAGTTTCTCTCCCTGCTGCCTTAGTTTGTACTTTGCTTAACGTTCCAAATTTGCACTTCTTGCCAGTTCATGCCTGAAATTCCAGAACTCAGGAGGCTTCATGAAGCTGGAGGATTGTCTTGAGTTTGAAGCCAACCTTGGCTACATAGTAAGATCATGTCTCAACAAACAAATGTGTACTGCATAAGAAAGTAAGAGAACATATTTATTCATTCAAATCCATAGCACTCCCGAGGACAGGGACAGGATCTAACAGGCCTGCCCTCTCCCTTCTGCCCAGCTTCAGTGCAGCCCTGACTGACTCCTGGCCCCTGCTTTATCCCCAAGTCTCTCTTGCTTGTCAACAGGCTGCCAGGTTCTCATCTAGCCACAAACCTTTTTCCATGATAAAAATAAAGCATCTTCTCTAATTTATTTTTTAAATTCTCCCAACTGTGTATATGACAAAAAAAGAAAGGCTTCTCTCAGACCCCACAGGAGTTCAAGTTCAAAAGTAGCGTGCTGGTGTCAAACAACTTTTCTCATTCTGTTTATGTTTCTGCCCCACAATTTTAAATGACTCATACATCTGAAAAAAATGCCTTTTAGGTTGGGGGAAGGGTGGCTTCTGAGGTAGCTGCTGTTCACACTGTAAAGGGAGCATAACACAGAAAGCACACACTAAAGAAATTAGGGGTTTATTTTAACCCAAACAGTCAGGCTCCAAATTTCTTATTTTTCTCTGAATTTTTGTTTCCCTTTCCATCCAGCTTTGCCTTATTGTTGCAATTCCTCTGAGGGCAGGATTGGAGCAAAGGTACAAACCATGTCTCTTTCTCACCTGCAGACCACTGCATCACAATTTGAGCCATTTTACTCAGTAGTTGTAAAATAATCATATTATTGTAGTAAAGCAAAAGTAGATAAAGATCAAAAGACTGACTGCTCTTCTGTGAAGGCCTTTAGATTTTGACATCATGAGATTATGAAAATAACAAAGGATTTTCAAAAAGGAGAGAGGAGCTTTTTAGCTTTCGTGTTGGAGGAGACTATGGTACAACTTTCTTCAGTCGTCCAGAATCCGGGTTCATCCTATACCAGCCACCTCCACCATGCCGCCCAAGTTCAACCCCAATGAGATCAAGGTCATGTATTTGAGGTGCACCTCTTGGAGTGAGAACTTAGCTGCATCTTCATGTCTTCTTTGTGCTCTGAATGCCATCAAGATGCTTCCCCAAAACTTTCCTCCTGTAAGATTTCCTTGGCTCTGCCTTGGATCACTCCTGCTCCCCATGCCATGAATGGCCCTTGTCCTGCAGTCTCCATAGTTCTCTGTTATCTTGATTGCTCTTTTAAACAAACCCCTTTTTATCATCTCTTCTAAAGTCCCTCCCATCAGGACCTACTGTCTGTTTCAGCAACCCCACACAGTAGGCACTCAATAAATATTTGTCAGCTGATTTCTGAAGCATCTGGGGAGCTGGCGCCTGAAGTGCTTTTCCTGCATTTAGGTCTCTCTCCCAGGCTGGAGGCCACAGTTTAACAAAGCCAGGCAAGGTCACAGGGAGCCTGGAAAAGCTTTCAAGTTGAATAATGAGAAGCGATGTTAATTACTGACGGGGCCATTTAGACGGAAGAAAAATGCTATCTCTTATTAATTTTGCTAAAATGGACACACTCTTGTCTATGGCTAATGATTAACAAAAGCCTTCCTTTTTGGAGACAGAACAGGAAAATAACAGCTACAAAAAGACCCCCAGAGCCACCACACAGAGACTTCCTGTCCCCACAGTCTGCATGGGCCAGAGATAACATATCCTGCTTTTTAAAAAAAGATAGAGTTGGAAATGTATCCATGAGTGCTTCAAAGGCTCATTTGGACTGAGATGTTGGAACAGGACACAGTGAGGTTCAGCCTCAGAGCCCAGGCTGGCTGAAAGAGAAAGCAATCAAGTTCTGTGTTCATTTTAGCAGAGAGGGGGACGTGAAAAGACAAGGAACTAAAACAAACAAAACAAAAACATCTCATGTAGAATAGAAATTCCTCCAGGTAGTGGGAGCACTAATTTACTCAAGTAGAAAGAGCTGGTTCTGCAGGCTAAGGTCGAAGCTATGGGTAAGCTTCTAGGCTGCCAGACTTCCCAAGTGCACCCCACTTTCAATCTCAGCATGGGGCTTGGCAGTCTTGAACTTCAAGTGGACCTGTTTAAGCTGATCAGAGGAAGCAGGCTGACAGTGAGCTGATTAGAAACCTCTCAGAGACCCTTCGCTGAAAGGGGAACAGAGTCTGTAATATCCCCACCCCCATGAGCTTGCAGAGGAATCCTGTGTGGTTGGGGGCTGTGGGTAGAAGGAGGGAAGTGACTGTCATAAAACAGGGCCAGATCCCTGCCAACTTTACTCCTCTTGGCAAGCTTTGCTTGGTGGGAGTGTTTGAAGATAACAGGGGAGGAGATAACTGATAGGCAGGAGGAGCTAGTCTTGAGGAGACAAGATCAAGCTGTTTTCTCAACCCAGGCTTATCTCTAGCCTGCCAAAAGCTAGCCATCTATCAGAGACCCATAAATAGGTTGCAAACAGAGAGTAAAATGTTACTTTCCACAGTACAAACTTGGGGGGGGGGGAAGTGTGGCTGATCTGGAGTCTTCTGCAACACAGACAAAAAAGTATTCATTTGTCTCCAAGATTGGAGTGGAAACCAGGCATTTAAGAGACACATTGTTCCCTAGAAGTGATGCACTGCTTTGCAGGCAACCAACGTCTCAAAGACAGAGTGTCCACTACGCAGTCTAAGGACAAGAGCCACACACCACCCTGTCTCCCTGTCCAAAGTGCCCTTATCAGCAGCAACAATGTGCAGATTCAGGATTTGCTGTGGAAGTGCCCTGCTGGTTGACCTAAGATAAGGGCGGGGGGGGGGGGGGGGGGGGGCTGGGAGGAGCCTACAGGTCTCTGGGAAGCTGCCTGCAGAGTTCAGCTCCTGGAATCTGCCTGGAAAAACTGTCTGTGACTTGCCACCTTCTAGCACAGGATAGCAGTTTAGACTACAGCAGCTTCAAATGAAGATGAAGTTTACAAATTAGCTTTGAATAAATATTATCCTTCCCATCTCCAATGAAGAGCTTGAAAAAAAAAAGGGACTCCATTCAGCTCCTAAATACACAGAATCAAACTTAAACCATCCCAACCTGGCATCATCCCTAAGTGTTCCCCAAATAGCATGATGATGTCATGCTCCTCATCCCCCACTCCAGCTACCCACCCTCCTAAAAATAACTTTGCATGGTTTTAAAAGGGAAAAGAAAGTCTCAAAATATGTCTTTAAAATTTTTCCCTTAAACCTCCAAGCAATAAAAGCAAGCCTTCTCTTTCCTGTTTATCCATCTCCTTGAATCAGTGTGTGTGTGTGTGTGTGTGTGTGTGTGTGTGTGTGTGTGTGTGTGTTGTCCAAAGGCACTCTGAAAGTTATACAAAAAGCAAAAACTGTCTCCAAAATAATTTTAGCTTAGGTACTCTTACTTCTGAGTCTTTCTTATTTTTGTAGATTTTCCCTTTGTTCATCACCATTGGCTAAAGTTGAGAGCAACCAATCTGTTTTGAGGCCCTTTGAAAAGTACAATTATATTCATGGGGGGGGGAGGTGCAAATTAAGGAGATGCTAACATTAGGACACAGACTATTTGAGTACTCTCTGAGCCTCAGGGCACCTTTGAGATGTGAAGGTTTAAAACTTACTAGGGATCCACTAAATGCTGAAGTAGGGCTGGTGCATCCACCCTGTGCAAAATGAATGCAGGCACAGGATATGGCTCAGTGGAACAGCACTTGCTCTGTTCAAAGTCCTGGTTTCTATATCCTGTGCTGAAAATGTGACTATAGAAATATATACTCAAAGGGACCCTGAGGCTCACTCCACATTGGGATCTGCTGACATGGATGTGGCTGAAGCCCCGTGTTTCAGACAGAGAGTTCACAAGTCCCCACTCCCCACACTTGGAAGCAGTGCTTTGCCCCAGCTCTCATGAACACACAGCTGTCAGCTATTCCTGCCTGATAGATGCACTAGTCTAGAGCACACCTCCTGAGAGCCAGGGATGCCTCTCCCACTTCCTTCCTCTCCTGTAAATTGCCTCAGGTTGCCTTTGATCTCCTAGTAGAGCTTCCTATAAAAAAGAAACAGAGTAACTGAGCTATAGACAAGCCTTACCCAGAATCCAGTAAAAGAAGAGTTAAGAGGGCCCTGGAAGAGATGGGAGATTTATTCTGATAATTCTTGACTTAAGTCAAACAAAGGGAGGGCAAAGGTTAGGAACTTTGGGCCAAACTTGCCCTGTGGTTAGGAAGACTAGATGTCATAAAAACCCAGGCCAAAAAAAGGAGGGACCTTTAAAAAATAAAATGGGGTCTAATGGGCTGGAGAGAAGGCACAGCAATTAAGAAGAGTGTTTGCCTCTTGCTATACATCCGACAGAGGATTCATGTACAGAGTATATAAGGAACTTCTTGTATTATACATAATATATTACAGTATATATTATATACACACACATATATTATAGTCAAAAAAGAAAATGACCCATTCAGAAAACAGTCTTGGAATTGGAACAGAGAGTTCTCAAAAGAAGAAAAAAAACTAAGAAATGTCTCAAAAAATATTCATCATCCCTGGCAATTAGGAAAATGCAAACCAAAGCAACTAATTTCATCTTAGAATGGCAAAGATTAAGAGAACAGCCAAAAACAAATGCTGGAGAAGGATGTGCAGGGAAAGCAAGTCTGCATTAGCAAACTATCCAGCTATGTGACCCCTGGCATGTGCCCAAAGGACTCGCTATCCTACTCCACAAACACCTGCTCAGTCCTGTTCATTGCCTTTCTGTCCACAATAGGTAGGAAATGGACACAATATCCTAAATGTCTTTGGACTAACAAATGGGTAAGGAAATTGGACATATTCACAATGAAATACTACTACTCAGCTGGAAAGAAAAATGAAATCATGAGATTTCCAGATAAATGGATGGAACTAGAAGAGATTTGTGTTGGATGAGGTAACTCAGACCCAGAAAGAAAACAATCAGATTCTGCATACCCTCCCTCTCCTGTCTGGGGTCTCTAACTCTAAATCTTCAAATGTGAGTATACAACCTGGAGCAACTTTGGAAACCAGGAAAGTAAAGAGGGGGGATGTAAGGGGGTTGGGGAGAGGCACAGGGGCGTAATAGAAGGGGAATAGAAGGAAACAAGCCATCTGAAAGGGGAGACAGGGATAGTTGGAGATCTAATTAGGGAGGAGTAGGAAGATAGCTACAAACAAAAGGAAAGATGGTAAAATAACAGGAAATATGTCTCCAAAAGTCAGAAGGAGTTATACTATCCCTACCTGCCTTAAAATGCCTCTAGTATGTTTAAGTCAGTGTATAAATCCATGTTTAATTAAATGAAATCTTTCTGTCTAGGCTGACAATGCTAGCCTACATGTTTGACACTAGATCAACAAGTTGTGTGATAGCCACACAGACTATCTAGCAAAAGGGCCAACACCAGGCATGGAAATCCCTTTCTTGAGTTGTTGGTCAAGGTTATCTAAGAGACTCTAAAAATATTATAGGCCATTGTTATTGCCCTTGGCTGCCTCCTAGAAAGAGAAGGCATATCCCTACTGCTGAAGATACTGTGCACTTGAGAAATGGGCCCAGAGGACCTGGAGCTGGATCTGACCTGAAAGATTTCTCCCTGAAGTCTAGCTTTTATAGTACTGGAAGGTGCCATGCAAGCTTCCAAAAGAGCAACTTCCAGCCCTACCCATCCATGAGACCTATGAACTACAGCAAGACCCATATGCCACAATAGCTCTAAGGGTGCAGTAGTGATATACTCTGTGATAGCCTACACCTCTCAAATTGGACCTAAGACCTGCTCAAAACAGAGAAATCATGCCTGGTATTGGAAACCAAACTACCCAGGGCTAGAGAAGTCTTTGACAAGAACCTAAACTTTACTACCAGCATAATCCCTAACTGCACTTTAGATATTGATCCTTATACCCAGAGATAAGTGTGATTCTCACCACAAATCAAGGAAGCTTTTCATTTCAACAGACTCTGTAGACTATTACAGAAAACTACAGCTTATCAAAATGCAGAGTTGTGGAGCTGAGTACCAGTTAATACATCTACGATACAACTCTAGCACCTAAGACTCAGAGACCACTGTGGAAGAGGGGGCAGAAAAAAAAAAAACAGAAAAATATGGAGTTTGCCATGACATGGTATTTCCTAGAAATGTCAGAAAATGCACCTCACCAACATGGCTGTCTAAACATGACTGAACAAGGACTACACCAATAAATATGCTAGCGCAGATAGGAAAAAGTTCAACAGACCCCAACTCTGAACAACAGTACAGCAGGAATGCTGAGAGCAGGAGGAATAGTCTCCGGAAGAGCACACAACATACTTATCCAATATGAAATAGCTAACCCTGACCAGAAACATACAGGCAACATTATACAAATTGAGCAGGTTGTATTATGTACTTAGGAATGCTCCTGCATACACACACAAAACAATAATTAAAGAAAAAGAGAAAAGAGGTCATGAATTTGAAAGAGAACAAGGTGGTTTGAAGGGACAAAAGGGAGGGGGAAATATTGTAATTATATCGTAATCTCAATTTCTTTAAATTCTGCTCTGTTGTGAAGACCAGAGTTCACATCTCAACACCTATATCAAGTGGCTCATAGCTGTCTATAATTTCAACTCTAAGGAATCCAATAATCCTCCTGACCTCTGTGTGTGTGCGTGTGTGTGCGTGTGTGTGTGTGTGTGTGTGTGTGTGTGTGTGTATGTGTGTGTGTACATGTCTGTATATGTGTATGTACATGTATACATGTGTGTATGGGTGTATATATGTGTTTATGCATGTATGCATGTGTATTTGAGTGTTTGTATGTAAGAGTGCATATGTATATGTGTGTGTATGAATGTGTGTATACATTTATGTATATATATGTGAGTATGATGTCTGTGTACATATGTAAGTGTATATGTATGTATGTGTGTTTATGAATGTATATATGTATATTTGAGTGTATGTGTGTATTATGTATGTGTATATGAAAATGTATGTATGTATATATATATATATGTATGAATGGGTGTATTATGTATGTGTATGTATGTGTGTATGAATGAATGTGTGTGTGTGTGTGCCCGTGTGTGTGCACTAAAGGCTCTAAATTTGTGTTTCAGACTGGTTTTTAATTCCCAGGCTCATGAGATCCTTCTGCTTCAGTCTTCTGAGTAGCTGAAACTGCAGCTTTGCACTACCTTGTCTCTAATAATAAAAAGATCTGATCTTTCTTTTCGGAGAATCCTCAATGACCACAAAAAGGAGGAAGACAAAAAAATCCTCAACTTCCCTAATTTTTACATCTATTATGTTTTTATAACAAATTATGTAAATAATCCTATAAGATCTAGGCAAATTTCAATATTGCTGACATTATTTAATTATCTAATAATTTTTTATGTCTTTGGTATGTGAGTCCCTTTCTCTCTGTGTATGTATGTGTGCATGTTTGTGTATGTGTCCATGTCCACGTGTCTGTGTGTATCTATATTTATGTGTGTGTGTGTCTGTCTGTCTGTCTGTCTGTTTCTACGTCTGTGTCTGTGTCTGTCTGTGTCTGTGTCTGTGTCTGTGTCTGTGTCTGTGTCTGTGTCTGTCTGTGTCTGTCTGTGTCTGTGTCTGTGTCTGTGTCTGTGTCTGTGTCTGTGTCTGTGTCTGTGTCTGTGTCTGTGTCTGTGTCTGTGTCTGTGTCTGTGTCTGTGTGGGCATGCTGGGCTTGAGATGTAATCAAGACCCTGGGTATGCTAAGCTAGCACAGCTGTACCCTCAACACCTACAACCTGGTTTATCAGCATGCTTGACATCATAGCAAAATTTACTCTTCACTTTTTTCTTTTTTTAAATTAAACTAATAAAATTTATTTTAAAATATACAACTCAGTATTGACATTTGTGTCATCAAAATAATTTATAATACTTAAATGCCTCTAAAATATGATATCTTCTGAAGCTAAAAGTAATATGCACTCAAACAGTTTTTAAAATGTATTTGGAACATTAAACATGATAGAAGTAGAAAAATATCTTATGAAGTCTTCTATGAAAGGAAATTGTGAAAAGTTACTGACAGAAACTGTTATATCCCCGTGGGAGAATATGCAGCGTAACTGTGACTTCATAGAATGAATTGGGTAGTGTTCCTTCTGTTTCTATTTTGTGGAATAGTTGGAAGAGTTTTAGTATTAGGTCCTCTTTGAAAGTCTGATAGAATTCTGCACTAAACCCATCTCCTCCTAGGCTTGTTTAGGTTGGGAGACTTTTAATGACTGCTTTTATTTCTTTAGGGGTTATGAGACTATTTAGATGGTTTATCTGATCCTCATTTAACTTTTGTACCTGGTATCTGTCTAGAAAATTGTCCATTTCATCCAGATTTTCCAGTTTTGTTGAATATAGGCTTTTGTAGTACGATCTGATGATGTTTTTAATTTCCCCAGTTTCCATTGTTATACTGCCCTTTTCATTTCTGATTTTGTTAATTTAGATACTATCTCTGTGCCCTCTGGTTAGTCTGGCTAAGGGTTTATCTATCTTGTTGATTTTCTCAAAGAACCAGCTCCTGGTTTGGTTGATTCTTTGTAAAGTTCCTTTTGTTTCTACTTGGTTGATTTCAGCCCTAAGTTTGATTATTTCCTGCTGTCTACTCCTCTTGGTTGAATTTGCTTCTTTTTGTTGTAGAGCTTTTAGGTGTACTGTCAAGCTGCTAGTGTATGCTCTCTCTAGTTTCTTTTAGAGGCACTCAGAGCAATGAGTTTTCCTCTTACCAGTGTGTTCATTGTGTCCCAGAAGTTTGGGTATGTCGTGCCTTCATTTTCATTAAATTCTAAAGTCTTTAATTTCTTTCTTTATTTTTTCTTTGACCGATACCATTGAGTAGTACATTGTTCAGCTTCCATGTGTATGTGGACTTTCTGTTGTTTTTGTTGCTATTGAAAACCAGCCTTAGTCTGTGGTGATCTGAAAGGATCCATGGGATTATTTCAATCTTCTGATATCTATTGAGACCTGTTTTGTGATTGATTATAAGGTCAGTTTTGAAGAAGGTACCATGAGGTACTGAGAAGAAGGTACATTCTTTTGTTTTAGGATCTACAGATATCTGTTAAATCCATTTGGTACATAACTTCTGTTAGTTTCACTGTGTCTCTGTTTAGTTTGTGTTTCCATAATCTGTCCATTGCTGAGAGTGGGATGTTGAAGTCTCCCACTATTATTGTGTGGGTTGCAATGTGTTCTTTGAGCTTTATCAAAGTTTCTTTCATGAATGTGGGTACCCTTGCATTTGGAGCATAGATGTTCAGAATTGAGGGTTCATATTGGTAGATTTTACCATTGATAAGTATCAAGTGTCTCTCCTTGTTCTTTTTGATAACTTTAGGTTGAAAGTTGATTCTATTCGATATTAGAATGGCTATTCCAGCATGTTTCTTGGAACCATTTATTTGGAAAATTATTTTCCAGCCTTTTACTCTGAGGTAGTGTCTATCTTTGTCACTGAGGTGCATTTCCTGTATGCAGCAAATGCTGGATCCTGTTTACGTATCCAGTCTGTTAGTCTATATCTTTTCATTAGGGAATTGAGTCCATTGATATTAAGAGATATTAAGGAAGAGTGATTGTTGCTTCCTGTTATTTTTGTTGTTAGAGGTGGAATTATGTTTATGTGGCTATCTTCTGGGCTGGCATTTATGTTCTCTTAGGGTGTGTATGACATCTGTCCAGGATCTTCTCACTTTCATAGTGTCTAGTGAGAAGTCTGGTGTAATTCTGATAGTTCTGCCTTTATATGTTACTTGACCTTTTTACCTTACTGCTTTTAATATTCTTTCTTTGTTTTGTACATTTGGTGTTTTGACTATTATGTGATGGGAGGAATTCCTTTTCTGGTACAATCTATTGGATTCTGTAGGTTTCTTCTATGTTCATGGGTATCTCTTTCTTTAGGTTAGGGAAGTTTTCTTCTATAATTTTGTTGAAAATATTTCCTGGCCCTTTATGTTGGGGATCTTCCGCTCTCTTCTATATGTATTATTCTTAGGTTTGGTCTTCTCATTGTGTCCTGGATTTCCTGGATGTTTGGGGTTAGGAGCTTTTTGCTTTTTGCATATTCTTTGACTGTTGTGTCAATGTTTTCTATGGTATCTTCGGCACGTGGTAGTCTATCTTCTTTCTCTTGTATTCTGTTGGTGATGCTTGCATCTATGACTCCTGATCTCTTCCCTAGGTTTTCTATCTCCAGGGTTGTGATTTCTTTATTGTTTCTATTTGCATTTTTAACTTCTGGATATTTTGTTCCATTTCTTCACCTGTTTGGTTGTGTTTTTCTGTAATTCTTTAAGGGATTTTTGTGTTTCCTTTTTAAGGGCTTCTAGCTGTTTACCCATGTTCTCCTGTATTTCTTTAAGAGAGTTATTATGTCCTTCTTAAAGTCCTCTATCATAATCATGGGATGGAACTTTTAATCAGAATCTGGCTTTTCAGGTGTGTTGGGGTATCCATGACTTGCTGTGGTGGGAGAACTGTGTTCTGATGATGCCAAGTAACCTTGTTTTCTGCTGCTTATGTTCTTACCCTTGCCTTTCACTATCTGGATATCTGTGGTAGCTGGTCTTCCTATCTCTGACTGTGGCTTGTCCCTCCTGCAAGCCTGTTTGTCAGCACTCCTGGGAGACCAGTTCTTTCTGGGATAAATTTAGGTATGGAGAGCTGTGGCACACACAGGTTGTGCTCCGGGGTGCAGATGGAAACCTGAAGGATCCTGTCCAGGCTGCGTCTTGGTTCATGTGTCTTGAGGGTTCCAGGTGGGTGCCTCTGAGTAGTAGTGGTGGTCTTACCTGTGCTTACAGGCTTATCTGCACTCCTGGGAGACTAGCTCTCTCCATGCTGTTTTTGGGTATGGAGAACTGTGGCACAGGATCAGCTCCAGGAGCAGATGGAAATTGGAAAGATTCTGTTCCATGCTGCCTACTCTTTACTTCATATAAGTAGTACCTGTTTTCGTTCTCTTTTGAAACATTTATTTTTATTTTACATGTTTGAGTGTTTTGCCAGCACATTTGCATATAGACCATAGTGTGTATCTGTCTGGTACTCTTGAAGGCCAGAAGAGGGTGTTGGATACTCTAGAACTAGTATTTCAGAAGGTCATTAACTACTATATTGGTACCTGCAGCCAAATCTGGGTTCTCTGGAAAAACAGTAATTGCTCTTAACCACTGAGCCATCTCCCCAGTCCCATGTTTTCAAGTATCTGCTTTGACCAGGGTCTGTTCTAAATTTTCACCAAATGAGGTCTAAATAGCAATAAGAGCAGTGCCCTGAAAAAAGACTTTTACAGCCCCTTCCTCCAGCAAACCATTTCTAATGTCTCATCATCTGTGAGCATGCAAGCTCTTCCCCTCCCTACATGCTCAACATCCTATGAAGCTCCTTCAAATGCAGGCTTTAGATGCCTTTTGGACTTTCCTGACTGTGTTGGGTGCTGCCAGTCTTAGTCACTCCCTTAAGCTCCTCAGATACCCCAACTTCTTCTCAGGTACCCCATGAATGATCTTGTAAGAACAGGGTAAGGCATAAGCTGCAGACAGCCCTGTCTCTGAAACCAGAGGAAGGAGCAATCTCTCGAAAGTTGGCTCACTGGGATACCTTGAAGGCAGAGGTCAGTCTCGATCTATAATTGGAATAGGCTGCAGTTAGGGATTGCGGGGTGCATCGGAAGATCACAGGTATGCCATATAGCAGTGCTAAGACAAGAATAGAGGCAAGGCTGGGCAGGGGTACCCCTGTGTGGGAAAAGTCAGGAGAAGAGCATCCTCCCTGGAGGAGGAGTCCTATGATAGACTCCTAGAAATAAAACTGAGAGAGAAAGATGTGATGGCAAGCAGCCATGAAAATGTGATGGCAAGCTTGGGAATCCACAGAAACATTGTAGCCATCCACTCCTGGTTTCTAAGGAGGGTAGCCTGCAGCTGTTTCAAGACCTAAGAGACCTTGACAAGATACAAAAGGGTCTTGGCTGGGATCTCTGGGGAAGTTTGTTGACCAAGACTGAGTATATGTCTTTCTAAAGCCAAGCTCCTTTTTACCTAATCTTGCCTTTAACCTAGCCGGCCAGTCAAGGTCTCTGAATGAAGAGGTAACATTCCTCTGAGGAGTATTGTGTGTCACACCAGAGTTGCTTTGTGCAAGGCCACATGCCTCAGAATGAACATGTGTATCTACTAGTAGATAATTTTGTTCCTTTTATACCCTGTTACTAGTCCAGCTGTGTGCAAACATTATCACTAGAGAGAAGCTTGGGAGCTGTAAAACTCTTGTCACACATGAGCATGCAGTTTCAGAGACAGCCAACTGTATACCCATAACAGAGCCTTGGAACACCAGAATGAAAACTAGCAGTCTTTCACAAGGCAGAGTAATCTTCCCACCAAGCAAAGAACTGGCCCAGCTCCTCTGTTCATTGATGGACAGACAGAGGCAAGGAGGCAAGGAGTGGCATGTCCTTGGTAACACTGGCATGTGGGAAACCAGGTTATACATACAAGCAGATAAAAAGGTACAAAGATGTTGCTTGTTTTAAATAAATATTTATTTGTATGCATGTGGGTATGCACATTCCACTGTACCTGTATAGAGGTCAGAATCCTTGCAGAGTTCTTGCAGGAAATAATTTGTGAGAATAACAAGAATTCTTGGGTCATAATGCTTGGAGGCAAGTGGCCTCCAAGCCATCACCAGCTCCATGATATCATCACCATGATATTTCTTATATGAATATGATACATGTTTAATATGTGCTATATACATATGCATATGGTGTAAGCGCACGTGTGTGTGTGTGTGTGTGTGTGTGTGTGTGTCTAAGAGGCTTGATGGTAGCTGCAACATAGTGTTCATAAAAATGTAACCAATCTGGCAAGCCTATTAAAGCTAGTGGGGCTTCTCCTCTACTTAGTTAACTCAGGGAATACTTGAATGATCTTTATGTCCTGGAGTTCCCCATAGACAGGGAGCTGAGAAGCAGGAAAGTGTGGACCTTAAGTATAGTCTCATTCATTAACGTGCCTCAACCTCCTCCACAACCTGGGGACTCCAAAGCATTACACTCTCAGAATCCCTTCTCCATCCTGGGATGCTTTTACTTGAGACAAGCAAGGGTGGGTTGCTTTCTACACTTAGGGCAACCCTGCTGAGCCACAGCCCGTAGTTGGTATCCAAGGTATAGCCTCCAAACCTCACCATTCACAGGATTCACAGCTTCGGCCTTATCTCTGGACAAGAGACTGCTCTCTGACAAGCTGCTGAACAAGCTTTCTTCTCACAGAGCAATGAGAAAATTTGAAAAGCCATTTAGTAATAATTATGCCAGCCAGTTTTGCTAACCAGTGGCCCTTAACAAAAATGCCTCCCTTTCTCCCTTTGTTTGGTGGTGAGGGGTGTGGTTTCTGGCAACCACAGTAGTGTCTACATGACAAGACACATACAGCCAGGGCATACAACTCAGTGCTGGAGCAGTGGCCCAGAAGAGCTTAGTAAAAATAGTTGGTTATGTTTTAGCTACGAGTAAGACCAACCTAGAGGTGAAAAGACACAGCCACAATTTTGAGATTCCTGAAATGGAAACCAGCTGTCTCCAAAAGGAACTTTGGCTGCCCTCTGCACCGCAGTGGGCATTCCTCTGGAGAGGACCTAGTATTCATAAGCCCAAACAGCCCAACGACACATGGACCAAACTGGGTGACTCCTGAGAGAACAGCAGGGATGGAAGGAGGAAGGGTTAAAAAGCAGAAACATGTCAGGCATAGTAGCACTCAACTGTAATTCCAGCACTGGGGAGTCTGAGACAGGGGGATCATGAGTTAGAGACCAGCATGGGCTGCATAGTGAGATCCTGTTCCAAAGTAATAATGATAATAACAACAACAACAACACACAAAAGCAGCACTGGAGGAGATGCAGGATCAGCTCAGAAGAGTGAAGCAACATCACACACTGAGGAAATGGCTTTCTGGAACTTGGTGACAGAGATTCCTATAGAGTTCTTTCAGGAATCAGTTCATTTCTGAGGAAACTTGGTCAAGCATAAAGAAGACACTGTGGGAGTGAGCAAGGCTTGCTGGGAGAGTATTCTACTGACAGGCAAGTGGTATGGAAGACTTTCAGCTGAAAGAAAATTTAGGATACTAAGATGTACTTACAGTTTTATGTGAGTACTTATCACACACACACATACACACACACACATTCCAAATATAGCTTAAAGGGGAAAAAACATCAAAATAAGAAGCTGGGCAAAGGAAGATAATGACGTCGGGAGAGCAAATGCAGAAGCAAAGCAAGACTTTAAGAGTATTCATTCTCTTTTCCCTCCCTCCTCCCTCTACTCCTCCTGCCCTCTTCCCCTCTCCTCCTTCCTCACTCCTTCTTTCTCTCCTTCTTCTGTTCTTTCTGCTTTTGAGATTGTCTTCTGAGTGGAATAACTCTTACTATGTAACCAGGCTGGCCTGGAGTCTATGGCAATCCTGCCTCAGTCTTTTGAGGCTTTTGATTACAGGTCTGTGGTGACTAAGGAGCAAGAATATTCCCATTAGGGACTCCCTTTTGTTATTGTTGTTGTTAATATTTAATAACAACTTCTATATTAAAGACCTTTGAAAAGGCTACAGAATTGCAGAACTCCCGTATTTGAGAAAGTACTCTCCCATGCATTCTTTTAAGCAGAGACCAATTCCCCATACCACAGGTGGCCTGAAAAAAGGCCATGTGCTCCTCTCCTGGCCTTGAGGCCAAGCCTGAGGCACACTGGTGATACTCTTGAAGAGTGGGTGACACAGTGGCCTGGAATTAGGCTGTGTATACACAGCTTTGACTGTGGTCCACCATGTCTCAGGATGAGGGCAAACATTAGTTCTGTGAGAAAGGATCACAGAAACAAGAAACTGGGATGAGGAGGGAATGGAGGAAAATTATATGTTTGAATGAAGACAGAGAGGCAGCAGAGATGAACATTAAAGGAAGGAGGAGGGGGAAAATTCAAATCTAAAGTTCTAAATTACCCTTGGCTCAAAGGTCTGGTTTACCACTGAAACAGTATAATTATAAAGTTAGTGTAAAACAGACCCAGGATCTAGTTACTAATTTCTCACTAGCAACAGCATCAAAACTCTTTCTGCTAGTGGCCAGTCTCTTGACAAAAAAACGTGTGTCTCTTGCACGATAGGCCCTATAGGGAGAGCTGGTTTCAATCAGGCTAGCCTATAAAATGATATGCATTTGCAGTATCCTTCTCAGCTGTCAATTGGAGCAGAGGACAAAGTGAAGGTTAGGGATCAGGGTAACTAGTGGGAAGAAAAAAATGTAACATAAATGTTCTCTTGTCTTGTACATGCTGTACATAGGCAGCATTTGTCAGAAAATTCCCCAGGAACCCTTTGGTGGAGTTGAGAAAAATGACCAGAAAGGATCCTGTAGTGTTCATGTTTCTAAACCAGATTCTGCTCAGCCCCAGAAAGGTGAGCCTGCCCTGGCTATAGCCTGTAGTGGATATACAAGTCCTCTGGATGTTTCCTGCAGAAATACTTCAGTTCTCACCCCATTCTAGTTAATAAGAACATGAGACATTAAAGGTTAATCCCATGGCCTGGTCGGCTGTCATTGGGAAGAGAGGCCCCTTGATCTTGCAAACTTTATATGCCCCAGTACAGGGGAACACCAGGGCCAAGAAGTGGGAGTGAGTGGGTAGGGGATCAGGGCAGGGGGAGGGTATAGGGGACTTTTGGAATAGCATTTGAAATGTAACTGAAGAAAATATCTAATAAAAAATTTGAAAAAAAAAAGTTTCATCCCAGCTGGAGTCCTGTTGAACTCCATAGCCAGGGTCATTCATTTCCAAAGAGCAAAACCCAACATAGGAAAAAGTGGCTGGAACATCCACAGGGCAGACATTTTTCTCTTTCTTACTATTTCTTTTGTTTTCTGGGAAATCTAAAGGACAGGCATGGGGCTTTGCTTTCTTTTGTTTTAATTACAATAAGGTATGCCCTTTCAAAACCAAGACCCCTTGTTCTTTTCCAACATAACAAATAGAGCTGGAAAGGTGATCCAGGGCAAGGTCATGGAAGATGTCATAACTTGGTGTTTACATTTTTCTTATAAGTTATGATCCTCTACCTGGAGTGATCCTATCCTCCATGATGCTGGGCTTGTAGGTTTACATATTTGGTGGGCACCACAAAAGTGTGCAGAGGGCGAGGAGAGTGATTCTGGTATCAGTGAGTGGGATCGAGGAAGTCACTGAACACCCTGCATAGAACAGGACAGGCTATTAAATGAAAGATTTCTCTGAGGCAACAGTCAACAGTGTAGAGGTGAAAAACTCCATGCTTTAACAACAACTCCAGCAATAGTTACACACAGAATAACTGTGATGGTACTTTGGTGTGGTGGTATGATTCAGTTGAGCAGAGATAGAGAGTCATGGGGAAAATCAACTTTTCCCAAAATGAGGAACATCCTGGGAAAACTGAGGCTGAGACCTTATAGCCTTTTGCTATCAGTGAAGATCCTCCTAAAATTGAGCCTACATTAGATCAGCAACTAAGGAAACATGTATGCAGAGTGGATGCAGAAGCCCAGAAAAGTTAAAGACATCTGTAGGCTTAGATTTCTTCAAAACTTTATTTAGAGTTCTTTTTTTTAATTAGGTATTTTCCTCATTTACATTTCCAATGCTATCCCAAAAGTCCCCCATACCCTCCCCCCCCCCACTCCCTTACCCACCCACTCCCAATTTTTGGCCCTGGCGTTCCCCTGTACTGGGGCATATAAAGTTTGCATGTCCAATGGGCCTCGCTTTCCAGTGATGGCTGACTAGGCCATCTTTTGATACATATGCAGCTAGAGACAAGAGCTCTGGGGTACTGGTTAGTTCATAATGTTGTTCCACCCATAGGGTTGCAGATCCCTTTAGCTCCTTGGGTACTTTCTCTAGCTCCTCCATTAAGAGCCTTGTGATTCATCCAATAGCTGACTGTGAGCATCCACTTCTGTGTTTGCTAGGCCCTGGCATAGTCTGACAAGAGACAGCTATATCAGGGTCCTTTCAGCAAAATCTTGCTAGTGTATGCAATGGTGTCAGGGTATGGAGGCTGATTATGGGATGGATCCCTGGATATGGCAGTCTCTAGATGGTCCATCCTTTTGTCTCAGCTCCAAACTTTGTCTCTGTAACTCCTTCCATGGGTGTTTTGTTCCCAGTTCTAAGAAGGGGCAAAGTGTCCACACTTGGGTCTTCGTTCTTCTTGAGTTTCATGTGTTTTGCAAATTGTATCTTATGTCTTGGGTATCCTAAGTTTCTGGGCTAATATCCACTTATCAGTGAGTACATATCATTTGAGTTCTTTTGTGATTTGGGTTACCTCACTCAGGATGATGCCCCCCAGGTCCCACCATTTGCCTAGGAATTTCATAAATTCATTGTTTTTAATAGATGAGTAGTACTCGATTGTGTAAATGTACTAAATTTTTTGTATCCATTCCTCTGTTGAGGGGCATCTGGGTTCTTTCTAGCTTCTGGCTATTATAAATAAGGCTGCTATGAACATAGAGGAGCATGTGTCTTTCTTACTAGTTGGAACATCTTCTGGATATATGCCCAGGAGAGGTATTGTGGGATCCTCCGGTAGTACTATGTCCAATTTTCTGAGGAACCGCCAGACTGATTTCCAGAATGGTTGTACAAGCTTGCAATCCCACCAACAATGAAGGAGTGTTCCACTTTCTCCACATCCTCACCAGCATCTGCTGTCACTTGAATTTTTGATCTTAGCCATTCTGACTGGTGTGAGATGGAATCTCAGGGTTGTTTTGATTTGCATTTCCCTTATGATTAAGGATGCTGAACATTTTTTTCAGGTGCTTCTCAACCATTCGGTATTCCTCTGGTGAGAATTCTTTGTTTAGCTCTGAGCCCCATTTTTAATGGGGTTATTTGATTTTCTGGAATCCACCTTCTTGAGTTCTTCATATATATATATATTGGTTATTAGTCCCCTATCTGATTTAGGATAGGTAAAGATCCTTTCCCAATCTGATGGTGGCCTTTTTGTCTTATTGACGGTGTCTTTTGCCTTGCAGAAGCTTTGCAGTTTCATGAGGTCCCATTTGTCAATTCTTGATCTTACAGCACAAGCCATTGCTGTTCTATTCAGGAATTTTTCCCCTGTGCCCATATCTTTGAGGCTTTTCCCCACTTTCTCCTCTATAAGTTTCAGTGTGTCTGGTTTTATGTGGAGTTCCTTGATCCACTTAGACTTGACCTTAGTACAAGGAGATAGGGATGGATCAATTTGCATTCTTCTACATGATAACCACCAGTTGTGCCAGCACCATATGTTGAAAATGCTGTCTTTTTTCCACTGGATGGTTTTAGCTCCCTTGTTGAAGATCAAGTGACCATAGGTGTGTTCCTTCTAGCCCCCTGACCAGTGGTCAGGGAGAAAGAAGGTTAATAGGAAAAGGGTGTTGTGGACCTGTTCAGAAGTAGTTCCTTGGGGCAATTCCACTCTTCATTGTCAGGATACCAGTTCAATAGCAAACACCAAATATGAACCAGTAGTGGCAGAATGATCCAGAAGAAACAGCAAGGCTCCACTGAATCAGCATGAGTCAGAGGAAGCAGCCAGAATTAGCTGGAACCACAAGAAGTTCTTTGGCTCATTTCTCTCTATGAAGTGAAGACCAGCGAAGACCAGTGAAGTGTTGCACAGTGTAGTAATGAAAGAGCATTCTGTCACTGTCTGTGAGATTCCATTTATATATTTTCTTAAACATCATGCGCCCTCTCAAGGGTCTGTTTTTAGCAAAACATCACATGCCCTCTCTAAGAAAGTTTCTAGAAAAACATCACGTGACACAACTTAGTTGTTAAAGAAACCAAAAATTTCCACTTCAGCTATCTTTAAGGTCTTCACCCTGGACAGCTGATTGGATGGGGATGAGTGTGAGTGACCCAGACAGTGCCAGTGTGTGCTTTTTCTTGCTCAGTTTCTTTGCTCTGTATGTGTGTGTGTGTGTGTGTGTGTGCATGCATGTGTGTCTGTGTGTGTATGTGTGTTTGTGTGTGTATATTAAGGTCCTATATCACAGGGATGATAGTATGCCTATACACTTGCATAGAAGCCATGGAAGATGTCCAGTTTCTCACTCTCCATCTTATTCCTTGAGAAAGGCTCACCAAAGTTGGCTGTGGAACTGGGCTGGTGGCCAGTTAGTCCCATCAATCCTACTGTCTTTGCTCTGCACAGTGATGGAGTCCAGGCCTTGCCCAAATTTTCAC
Source organism: Mus musculus (assembly GCF_000001635.26). NCBI lineage: Eukaryota > Metazoa > Chordata > Mammalia > Rodentia > Muridae > Mus > Mus musculus. Next base: position 3,649,621 of record NC_000084.6, on the reverse strand, counting down.
ATGAATCTTAGAGATTTGAGCTCAAGTCCGTATACTTGACAGCATGCACTCTTACTTCCAGAGCCACCTCCCCACCTTTGCTTTTGTTTTGAGGTGTGTAAAGGTCAGATACCTATAGGGCAGGTACAAGCAAATACTGAAAGAAATACCAATGGCCAGTACACATTTTAAACCATGTTTGACTTTACTAATCACAGAAATGGATACTAAATCTATATGTTTCTATTTATACCTCCCAAATTGGCTAGACAATTTTCATCTGCAATCTTAGCCCTGCTGAGATGAAACAAGAATTCCCAACCTGTAAAATTGAGTATATTTACTAGGCCTTCCTAATGAGAAAGATGACCATGGCTTGTATTAGTCTCCGAATTCAAGAAAATCAGAAGCAATACAATTCACAGAGGTAGGAAAGAAAGGGTGTATTATGCAGACAGTTCACATGACTGAGGAGTCTGGTAAGCCCCAAGATAGGTCATCTGCAAGCTAGAGAGCAAGAGTCTCCAGTGGTGGGACTCATGTGCAAAGGTCTGAGGTCACAGAAGCCAATGGGGTAAACCAAGGCTAGCACCAAAGGGCTGAGAAGCTGGATAGGGGAGCATTGCTGGGGTCCCAGAGGACTTGGGGCTTTGATGTTCTAATGGCAAAGGAACACTGTGTGTGTGCCTGGTACCCAAGGAGGTCAGAAGAGAACATGGATTCCCTGGAACTGGAGTGATAGACAGTACTGAGCTGCTATTGTGGATACTGGGAACCAAACTGAGGTTCTTAAACTCTAAGCCAGCAGTTCTCAATCTGTGAGCCTTGACCACTTTTGGGGTCAAAAGACCCTTTCACAGGGGTCACCTGAGACCATCAGAGAACACAGATATTTATATTATGATTCATAACAGTAGCAAATTTTCAGCTATGAATTAGCAACAAAAATAATTTTATGGCTAAAGGTCACTACAACATGAGGAACTGTAGTAAAGAGTCACAGAACTAGGAAGGTTGAGAGCCACAACTCCAAGCCCTCTCTCCAGCCCATGCATATTGTTAATAAGAGCCTCAGCTAATACGATACTGCCCCTCTGATTTGGTCAGCCAGCTGCTGAGCAAATGCACCTTGGCTTTAGAGAAAGCTAAATTGCACCATTAAGACTCTCATCTGAGCCTTGTTATTTTGACTTTTTGATTCCCCTTTCCCCTGTAACATAAAGTAGCCATGATCTCTTCAATGAACAGCCCTGTTTGTTTGCCAGAAATTCTTTCTGTTCCTCAGCCATCCTTTTCAGACTCCTAATGGTATGTATTTGCAAAGTGGAAAACCTGCTGGAACCATTTGACTTTAATGGGAACATTTAAACACACTTTGCCTACAAAGCTTATCGCTTAGTTACTTAACCTGTATGAATAGGTTAAATATTTTCCACAGTATTTATATAAATATGATACCTGGTTTCAAGTTAACCCTAATAAGAAGGAAGTTATTCTTTACTTAAATTATATCCACTTCTTTTCATTTGTTTTTATCTTCCTCTTTTTTATTGGCACTTGACTAAGGAGATTCACGAGGCAGATGTGGAAATGTCACTTTATAAACGCAAGATTATGCCAGTATGCTGCTGTCGTCCGTACTTTAAGGGACTGTAACTGTTCCTCCAGGATGTATGCTTTGGCCATGAATCTGAAACCTAATATAAAAATCAAGTTAATGTGAGAATTATTTTCTAAGTCCTGGAAATAAAGCATTCAAGACAGGGCTGTGGAGCGCAGCCGGGTGGTGTGGGGAGCATCCAAGAGTTCCTCAATGCTAACAAAGCAACTCTGTTCCTGAGTTCTCAAAGGCTCCAAGGCCCACATCCATCCCAACTCCCTGCAAATGGGCACATGCACTGCAGAGTGCTTTGTTGCATGGTGTACCTGGAAATAACCTGAGATTCATTCCCTTGTTTCTCTCACATCTCTGCATCTGAGGAAACATCACCACCTCTCGAGTTGGTTTCCCCAAACAAATGCTGTGATACAGAGGCGGGAGTCGGCTGCACAGTTAGGAGTGTGCTGTTTTTGCAGAGGTTGAAATTCAGTTCCCAGGACCCACTATCAAGCTGCTCAAAGCTGCCTGTAACTCAAGCTCCAAGACAGTCTACACTTCTGCTATGTGTCTGTACTTGACAAGCATGCATGAAGGCACACATGTACACATGACACCCCCCACAAACACCATCATCATCATCACCAACATTTAAAATAAAATAAATATTTTTTAAAGAATTACTAAACACACAAAAGTGTTTTAGAGTGCAGAGGCCATAGGTACATAGTCTATATAACTGCCAATCTTTTTTTAATTAGATATTTTCTATATTTACATTTCAAATACTATCCTGAAAGTTCCCTATACCCTCTTCCGGCCCTGCTTCCCATACCTACTCCCACTTCTTGGCCCTGGCATTCCCCTATACTGGGGCATATAAAGTTTGCAAGACCAAGGGGTCTCTCTTCCCAATGATGGCCAACAAGGCCATCTTCTGTTACATATGCAGCTAGAGACATGAGCTTTGGGGGTACTGATTAGTTCATATTGTTGTTCCACCTATAGGGTTGCAGACCTCTTTAGCTCCATGGGTACTTTCTCTAGCTTCTCCATTGAGGGCCCTGTGTTCCATCCAATACATGACTGTGAGCATCCATTTCTGTATTTGCCAGGCACTGGCATAGCCTCACACAAGACAACTATATCAGGTTCTTTTCAGCAAAATCTTGCTGGCATATGCAATTGTGTCAGGGTTCGGTGGCTGATTATGGGATGGATACCTGGATGGGGTAGTCTCTGTATGTATGGTCCATCCTTTCATCTTAGCTCCAAACGTTGTCTCTGTAACTCCTTCCATGGTTATTTTCTTCCCTATTCTAAGGAGGAATGGAGTATCCACATGTTGGTCTTCCTTCTTGATTTTATTGTCTTTTGTAAATTGTGTCTTGGGTAGTTTAAGTTTCTGGGCTAATATCCACTTATCAGTGAGTGCATATCAAGTGACTTCTTTTGTGATTGGGTTAACTCACTCAGAATGATATCCTCCAGATCCATCCATTTGCCCAAGAATTTCATAAATTCATTGTTTTTAATAGCTGAGTAGTACTCCATTGTGTAAATTTATCACATTTTCTGTATCCATTCCTCTGTTGAGGGACATCTCAGTTCTATCCAGCTTCTGGATGCTATGAACATAGTGAAGCATGTGTCCTTATTACCTATTGGAACATCTTCTGGGCATATACACAGAAGAGGTATTTCTGGATCTTACACTAATACTATGTCAAATTTTCTGAGGAACCGCCAGACTTGCTTGCAATCCCACAAGCAATGGAGGAGTGTTTCTCTTTCTCCACATCCTCGCAAGCATGTGCTGTCACCTGAATTTTTGATCTTAGCCATTCTGACTGGTGTGAGGTGGAATCTCAAGGTTGTTTTGATTTGCATTTCCCTGATGATTAAAGACTTTGAACATTTTTTCAGGTGCTTCCCAGCCCTTTGGTATTCCTTGGTTGAGAATTCTTTGTTTAGCTCTGTACCCCATTTTTAATGGGGTTATTTGAATTTCTGGAGTCCAATTTCTTGAGTTCTTTATATATATTGGATATTAGTCCCCTATCAGATTTAAGATTGGTAAAAATCTTTTCCCAATCTATTGGTGGACTTTTTGTCTTATTGACAGTGTCTTTTGCCTTACAGAAGCTTTGCAATTTTATGCGGTCCCATTTGTCAATTTTTGATCTTACAACACAAGCCATTGCTCTTCTGTTTAGGAATTTTTCCCCTGTGCCCATATCTTCGAGGCTTTTCCCCAGTTTCTCTATAAATTTCAGTGTCTCTGGTTTTATGTGGAGTTCTTTGTTCCAATTAGACTTGAGCTTTGTACAAGGAGATAAGAAGGGATCAATTCGCATTCTTCTACTTGATAATGGCCAGTTGTGCCAGCACCATTTGTTGAAAATGCACTGGATGGTTTTAGCTCCCTTGTCAACAATCAAGTGACCGGAGGTGTGTGGATTAATTTCTGGGTCTTCAATTCTATTCCATTGATCTACCTGTCTGTCGTTCTACCAGTACCATGCAGTTTTTATCACAATTGCTCTGTAGTACAGCTTGAGGTCAGGCATGGTGATTCCACCTGAGGTTCTTATATTGTTGAGAATAGTTTTTGCTATCCTAGGTTTTTATTTCTTCAGTTCTTATCATATAGATTTTTCACTTTCTTAGTTAGAGTCATACCTAGGAATTTTATATTATTTTTGACTATTTTGAAGGATGTTGTTTCCCTACTTCCTTTCTGAGCCTATTTATTCTTTGTGTAGAGAAAGGCCATTGATTTGTTTGAGTTAATTTTATATCCAGCTACTGCACTGAAGGAGTTCTCTGGTGGAATTTTTAGGGTCACTTTATATACTATCATATCATCTGCAAATAGTGATATTTTGACATTTTCCTTTCCAATTTGTATCCCCTTTATCTCCTTTTGTTGTCTAATTGCTCTGGCTAGGACTTCAAGTACTATATTGAATAGGTAGGGGAAAATTGGGCAGCCTTGTCTACTACCTGATTTTAGTGGGGTTGCTTCGAGTTTTTCTCCATTTAGTTTGATGTTGGCTGCTGGTTTGCTGTAGATTGCTTTTATTATATTTACATATTTATTCCTGATCTTTCCATGACTTTTATCATGAAGGGCTGTTGGATTTTGTCAAATGCTTTCTCAGCATCTAACGAGATGCTCATGTGGGTTTTGTCTTTGAGTTTGTTTATATAGTGGATTACGTTGATGGATTTTCCTATGTTAAACCATCCCTGCATCCCTGGTGTGAAGCCTACTTGGCCATGATGGATGATCGTTTTGATGTGTTCTTTAATTCGGTTTGCAACGATTTTATTATGTATTTTGCATCAATATTCATAATGGAAATTGGTCTGAAGTTCTCTTTCTTTGTTGGATCTTTGTGTGGTTTAGGTATCAGAGTAATTGTGGCTCCATAAAATGAATTCGGTAGAGTACCTTCTGTTTCTATTTTGTGGAATAATTTGAGGAGAATTGGATTTAGGTCTTCTTTGAAGGTCTGAGAGAACTCTGCACTAAACCTATCTAGTCCTGGGCTGTTTTTGGTTGGGAGATTATTGATAACTGATTCTATTTCTTTAGAGGAAATAGGACTGTTTGGATCCTAATCTGATCCTGATTTAACTTGGGTACCTGGTATCTGTCTAGAAGTTTGTCCATTTCAACCAGGTTTTCCAGTTTTGTTGAGTATAGTCTTTTGTACTAGAATTCTGATGTTTTGGAATTCCTCATGTTCTGTTGTTATGTCTCCCTTTTCATTTCTGATTTTGTTAATTAGGATACTGTTCCTGTGCCCTCTAGTTAGTCTGGCTAAGGGTTTATCTATCTTGTTGATTTTCTCAAAGAACCAGCTCCTGGTTTGGTTGATTCTTGGAATAGTTCTTTTTGTTTCCACTTGGTTGATTTCAACCCTATGTTTGATTATTTCCTGCCTTCTCCTCCTCTTGGGTAAATTTGCTTCCTTTAGTTCTAGAGCTCCTAAATGTGCTGTCAGGCTGCTAGTGTATGCTCTCTCTAGTTTCTTTTTGGAGGCACTCAGGGCTATGAGTTTTCTTCTTATGACTGCCTTCATTGTGTCCCATTAAGTTTGGGTATGTTGTATCTTCATTTTCATTAAACTCTAAAAAGTCTTTAATTTCTTTCTTTATTTCATCCTTGACCAAGTTATCATTGAGTAGAGTGTTGTTCAGTTTCCATGTAAATGGTAAATGTAGGCTTTCTATTATTTATGCTGTTATTGAAGATCAGCCTCAGTCCGTGATGATCTGATAGGATGCATAGGATAATGTCAATATTTTTGTATTTGTTGAGGCCTGTTTTGTGACCCATTATAGGGTCAATTTTGGAGGAGGTACCATGAGGTGCTGAGAAGAAGGTATATCCTTTTATTTTAGGATAAAATGTCCTGTAGATATCTGTTAAATCCATTTGTTTCATAACCTCTGTTAGTGTCCATGTGTCTCTGTTTAGATTCTGTTTGCAGGATCTGTCCATTGGTGAGAGTGGGGTGTTGAAATCTCCCACTATTATTGTGTGAGGTACAATGTGTGCTTTGAGCTTTACTAAAGTTTCTTTAAAGAATGTGACTGCCCTTGCATTTGGAGCATAGATATTCAGAATTGAGAGTTCATCTTGGTAGATTTTACCTTTGATGAGTATGAAGTGCCCCTTCTTGTCTTTTTTAATAACTTTGGGTTGAAAGTCGGTTTTATTTGATATTAGAATGGCTACTCCAGCTTGTTTCTTCAGACCATTTGCTTGGAAAATTGTTTTCCAGCCTTTCACTCTGAGGTAGTGTCTGTCTTTTTCCCTGAGTTGGGTTTCCTGTATGCAGCAAAATGTTGGGTCCTGTTTGTGTAGCCAGTCTATTAGTCTATGTCTTTTTATTTGGGAATTGAGTTCATTGATGTTAAGAGAAATTTTTAAAAAGTAATTGTTGTTTCCTGGTATTTTTGTTGTTAAAGTTGGGATTCTGTTCTTGAGACTGTCCTTTTTTAGATTTGCAGAAGGATTACTTTCTTGCTTTTTCTAGGGTGTAGTTTTTGTCCTTGTGTTGGTGTTTTCCCTTTATTATCCTTTGAAGGGCTGGATTCGTGGAAAGATATTGTATGAATTTGGTTTTATCATGGAATAGTTTGGTTTCTCCATCTATGATAATTGAGAGTTTTGCTGGGTATAGTAGCTGGGCTGGCATTTGTGTTCTCTTAAAGTCTGTATAACATCTGTCCAGGATCTTCTGGCTTTCATAGTCTCTGGTGAGAAGTCTGGTGTAATTCTAATAGGCCTGCCTTTATATGTTACTTGACCTTTTTCCCTTACTGCTTTTAATATTCTATCTTTATTTAGTGCATTTGTTGTTCTAACTATTATGTGCTGGGAGGAATTTCTTTTCTGGTCCAGTCTATTTGGAGTTCTGTAAGCTTCTTATATGTTCATGGGCATCTCTTTCTTTAGGTTTGGAAAGTGTTCTTCTATAATTTTGTTGAAGATATTTGCTGGCCCTTTAAGTGGAAAATCTTCATTCTCATCTACTCCTATTATCCGTAGGTTTGGTCTTATCATTGTTTCCTGGATGTCCTGGATGTTTTGAGTTAGGATCTTTTTGCATTTTGCATTTTCTTTGATTGTTGTGCCCATGTTCTCTATGGAATCTTCTGTACCTGAGACTCTCTTTTATCTCTTGTATTCTGTTGCTGATGCTCTCATCTATGATTCCCGATTTCTTTCCTAGGGTTTCTATCTCCAGAGTTGTCTCACTTTGGGTTTTCTTTTTTGTTTCTTCTTCACATTTTAGGTCTTGGATGGTTTTGTTCAATTACATCACCTGTTTGGTAGTTGTCTTAGTTAGGGTTTTACTGCTGTGAACAGACACCATGACCAAGGCAAGTCTTATAAAAAAAATAACAACATTTAATTGGGGCTGGCTTACAGGTTCAGAGGTTCAGTCCATTATCATCAAGGTGGGAGCATGGCAGTGTCCAGGCAGGCATGGCGCAGGAGGAGCTGAGAGTTCTATGTCTTCATCCAAAGGCTGCTAGTGGAAGACTGACTTCCAGGCAACTAGGGTGAGGATCTTATACCCACACCCACAGTGACACACCCATTCCAACCAGGTCATACCTATTCCAACAAGGACACACCTTCAGATGGTGCCACTCCCTGGTCCAAGGATATACAAACCATCACATTCCACTCCCTGGTCCCCATAGACTTGTTCAAAAACATGAGTCTATGGGGGCCATATTTAAACATAGCATAATGCAAAATGCATTTAGTCCAACTTTCAAAGTCCTCATAGTCTATAGCAGTCACAACAATGTTAAAAGTCCAAAGTTCAAGGTCTCTTCTGAGATTCATTCAACTTAATTAACTGTAATCCCCAAAGCAAGGCAGGAAACCAGCTGGGCAAACTTCAAACTCTGCATCTCCATGGCTGATGTCAAAGCGGTCTTCAGATCTCCACTCCTTTTTCATCTTTGTTGACTGAAACAAACTGCTTTCTCCTGGGCTGTTTCCACTCCCTGTTAGCAGCTTTCCTCAGCATGTATCCCATGGCTCTGGCGTCTTTAACATCTTTGAGTCTCCAAGGCAATTTCGATGTTACAGCTTCTTGTTTCAGTGTCTGGGATTCCACTTGATCTTTTGGACTCCTCCTAAGGGCTGGCATCACTTTTCCAGCTCTGCCCTCTGTAGCACTCTAAGCTCAGGTTGATCCACTCCACTACGGCTGCTGTTCCTGGTGATCATCCCATGGTACTGACATCTCCAATACACTGGGGTGTTCCACTCCAACGAGGCTTCACCAATAGCCTCTCATAGGCTCTCTTCAGGGTGCCAAGCCTCAAATCCTTTGCATGACCCCCTCAGTCCTGGGCCATCAACTACAGCTGAGGCTTCACCTTCTCCAATGGCCTTCCCAGGCCTCTCACAGTGCTAAGCCTCAGCTTCTCTCAATGATCCCTTCATTCCTTCACAAGCAGTACCACCTGAGTGACTCTTACACATTACCAAGTCCAGCCGCAGCATGAGGTACAACCTTGGGTATCTCTGGAACTCAGCTTCTTTGTGCTCTCAGAAAACAATTTCCAGAAGATTTCACCTCAGTGATGCTGGTCTCTTCTTAATCACTGCTAATTACTTAGCTCCAGCTAACCAGCATCAATTTTCCCAGTAGTTCCTTCCATTCTTAACTCTAGAGCCAGAGCCACATGGCTGAAGCTGCTGAGTTCTGCTGCTTGCAGGAACTAGAACATGACCCCCTTGTACTATTACATTGTCACTGGCTTTCTGTTTTCCAAATCCTTCACTGCCTAAGCTTGGCTATCCTGGATCTTGCTCTGTAGATTGACCTTGAATGCAGAGATCAGCATGCCTGTTTCCTGAGATCAAAAGTGTGTACCACCATGCCTGGATTTAATTTAGCTGGGTAGAATCTTGCCCCAAGGTCCCACTCCCTTAATCTGTTATCTCCTAGAACACAAGATTTTGCTCCATTTCACTTCCTGGTATGCCTTTAATAATTGAACCATATATTTTATATTTTGCCTTTCTAAGCTTGCTATGCTTGTTCAAACTTCTCTTTGTGAGACTTAACCAGAGAACAAAGTCTCCGCTGGCGTTTTTGAAACTTCCTTTGTCAATGCAATTAATGCAATTAATCCAAGTCTCTTCACCTTAGCCTCAGGCAGAGTTTTCAGACAAGGGTAAAAAGTAGCCACATTCTTCACCAAAATACCACAAAAACAGTCTTTATGCCACATACTGAAATTCTTCTCCTTTGAAATCTCTTGGGCCAGGTCAACACAGTTGAAATTACTCCCAGCAGCTAAGTCTTCTATATTCCTACTAGGATGACCCATTAAGCCCCATTTAAAACATTCCACTGCCTTCCAAATCCGAAGTCCCAAAATCCACATTCTTTCAAATAAAAGCATGGTCAGGCCTATCACAGCAATACCCCACTCCCAGTACCAACTTCTGTCTTAGTTAGGGTTTTATTGCTGTGAACAGACACCATGACCAAGGCAAGTCTTATAAAAAAAAAACAAAAAACAAACAAAAAAAAAAACATTTAACTGGGGCTGGCTTACAGGTTCAGAGGTTCAGTCCATAATCATCAAGGTGGGAGCATGGCAGTATCCAGGCAGGCATGGCGCAGGAGAAGCTGAGAGTTCTATGTCTTCATCCAAAGGCTGCTAGTGGAAGACTGACTTCCAGGCAACTAGGGTAAGGATCTTATACCCACACCCACAGTGACACACCCATTCCAACCAGGTCATACCTATTCCAACAAGGACACACCTTCAGATGGTGCCACTCCATGGTCCAAGGATACACAAACCATTACAGTAGTATTTTCCTGTAATTCTTTAAGGAATTTTTGTATTTCCTCTTTAAGGACTTCTACCTGATTAGCAGTGTTTTCCTGTAATTCTTTATGGACTTCTACCTGTTTAGCTGTGTTCTCCTGTATTTCTTTAAAGGAGTTATTAATGCCCTTCTCAAAGTCCTCTACCAGCATCATGAGATATGATTTTAAATCCAAATCTTGCTTTTTGGGTATGTTGTGGTATCCAGGACTGGCTGAGGTGGGAGTGCTGGGTTCTGATGATGGTGAGCGGTCTTGGTTTCTGTTAGTATGATTCTTATATTTGCCTTTCACCATCTGGTAATCTCTGGAGTTAGTTGTTATAGTTGTCTCTGGCTGGAGCTTGTTCCTCCTGTGATTCTGTTAGCCTCTGTCAGCAGACCTGGGAGTCTAGATCTCTCCTGAGTCTCAGTGGTCAGAGTACTCTCTGCAGGCAAGCTCTCCTCTTGCAGGGAAGGTGCACAGAGGTCTGGCATTCAGACCTGCCTCTTGCCTGAAGATGAAGGCCTATATAATTTGTTGGAGTTCTCATGAGTTTATGTTTAGGGAAAATCAAATTATAGCTAGAATGAATCCGATGTCTCTGATGCGGTTATATAGAATTGCTTGTAGGGCTGCAGTGTTTGCATCTGTTCATCCATATCATCATCCAATTAGTAGGAAGGATATAATTCCAACTCCTTCTCAACCAATAAATAATTGAAACATATTATTGGCTGAGGTTAAAATGAGTATGGTAATTAGGAATAATGTAAGATATTTAATGAATCGATTGATGTGTGGGCCTGTCCCAGATGTGTTGTCCCAGATGTATTGCCTCTGCAGTCTGCACACTCATCTGCACAGACTGGTCTTTGACAGACCCGGGACACAAGATGGCTCCCTTACTTGCTCTGGCAGTCAGAGCCCTCCCAGGTGGCCACCTCTCCTCTGGCAGGGAAGGTGCCCGATGTCTGGAGCCTGAAACTGGTCTTCCCAGAAGCTCTGTCACTTCTGCCTGTCACAGAAGCTGTGTTCAACTGCCAATCCAATTTTATTTTAGTTTTTGAAACAAGGTCTCATGTAGCACAGGCTGGCCTCAAGCCTGCTGTGGGGCTGGAGGTGACCTTGAAATTCTAATCCTCCTGCTTCCACCTACTAAGTGTGGCGATTACAGGCATGCATCATCATGCCCAGTTAATGGGGTGCTGAAGATGGAACCCAGAGTTTCATGCATGCTATGCCATCACTTTGTCTACCAACTGGCATCTCCAGCACCAGCTGTCAATCTTACCATCCCAGCACATCATCTTGCATGCTGAGCATGGTACTGTCTCCTGTTCATGACACCATACAAATCATTGATAAGATAAGGCAAGGGATAAGGCAGGTGTCAGGGAAAGGGTCCAGGCAAAGCTGGCAGCCTGCATTTTTACTTCTCATAGAGATTCAAGGATTGTATGGTATGCAAAAAGAGTGTAATTAAGACTGTAAAATTTCAAGGCTACCTTGTACCACATATATTTTTATGTTTAAAAGAAAAAGAGTATATATATATATATATATATATATATATATATATATATACATATTAGTTACACTTACATTGTTCAGACCCAATACCTGACAGAAGCAATGTATGGGTGGTCTTTACTCAGGGTTCAGGGCACATCATGGCAACTGAAGTAGCTCTATCCCTGGCATCAAGAGCACATGCATCTAGTTCACAACAACAGAAACCAGAGGTTAGGCTCCCACCACAAGTGGGGCTAAGATATAACCTTTAAGGCCTACGCTCAGAGCTCCACTTCCAGCTGGGCCCCATTTCTTAAATTCACAAATCTCTCAAACCAGCACAATCAACTGACAACCAAGTGTTCAAAACACAAGTTTGAGGAGGATATCCCAAATTCAACCCATTTAACCCATAATAATACCTTATCTCCACAGATCAGCACAGAAGCTCATCTAGGGTTCATTAGTGCCGGGTCTCTAAAGAACTGGACTTAAAGCGTAGAACTTTTATTCTCATCTTTAAAAAGCTCTATTTGGGAAAGACAATAGTTTCAGTGTTTCAACTGCTTCATGCTGAGAGAGGCTGCTCAGTGTCCCTAATGAAAGATATACCAGCTAAAGAAGAGCAGGCTGACTGAAGTCAGGCATAGCAATGGCCTGATGGGCTCAGAATGAGAACTCAAGGGGGGCTGAAGACAAACACTTCATCCAAGAAGGAAGAACAATAGGCATCAGAGTGATATCGTCTCTGAGGAGAAAGTTGGCAGTTGGGAGGTAGGCCATCTAGGGTCTTGGTCTTGTACTGAGAACTGTGCAATGAGTGACCTTGGATCCATAAGCTGATCCCTGTGGGCTCTGTGTTTCGAGCTACATAATTGACATAGATTTGATGTCTCTAAAGTCTTTCTCCTGCTGGAAAGTCACAATTTTGATTTTAAAAGGTTATTTTAGCCAATGAAATGGGACATCCAAGTAGTCCTAGCTACTCAAAAATCTGAAACGGAAGAACAGCCTAAATCAAGAGTTTAGGGCAATTCCAGGCCGTGCAAGGAGACTAGGCCAAATAAACAAAACACCATCACTTTGGAGGTAGAAGCAAGAGAATCAGGAGTCCATGGTTGTGCTTGATTACATGGCAAGTTTGAGTCTAACCTGAGCTGTCTCTCTGTCTTGGTTAGGGTTTATATCACTGTAATGAAACATCATGACCAAAAAGAAGTTGGATAGTAAAGGGTTTATTTGGCTTATACTTCCACATCACTGTTTATCATCAAAGAAAGACAGAACAGGAACTCCAAGAGAGCAGGAACCTGGAGACAGGAGCAGATGCAGAAGCCATGGAGGGGTGATGCTTACTGGCTTGCTTCCCATGGATTGCTCAGCTTGCTTTCTGATAGAACCCAGGACCACCAGCCTAGGAATGGCCCCATCCACAATGGACTGGGACCTCCATCATCAATCATTTACTAAGAAAATGCCCTGCTGCTGGATCTTATAGGGTTTATTCTCAATTGAGGTTTTTTCCTTTCAGATAACTCCAGCTGTGTCAAATTGATATAAAACTATCCAGCATATTCTACAAAATTGGAAGGGAAGAGAAGGGGGAGGGTGTAGAAGGGAAGAGAATGAAGGGGAGAGAAATTAAGGAAAGAAGTTGAGGGGAAGGGAAAGAGAACTCCTGAGTATGAAAAGGAACCTTGGTGATCTCCCTGAAACACCCATGAAGCTTTCATCTGCATCTCATGGAACAACAGGTTGACTTGCTGCTAGTCCACACAGGCCTTCAGCTCTGCTGAGAAATGCCTTCAGCTGACAGAGCATCCAGAGTTAGTGGACACAGGGAAGCCTCTGCTCCTTGTTTGAACAAGCTGCAATACTCTGATGCCACAAGCCCTGAGGATCCTTTGGCTTTGGAAACCCTCCATTTTTTTTTAATCAAGGGGATTCTGACTTGGGCTGGAAGAACCATGTGTGTAGCAACTACTTTAGAAGTCAAAATTCTTGGACACTGTAGTATTTTTCCTTCTATCCCTGCTACACATAGACAACTGTCCTGGCCAATGACCAACCCATAGTTCACTCACTCCCGTGCCTGAGTCATGAGCCACAGAGAACTACCAGATGACCTCAGCATGGAATGTGGACCCAGAGCATATTCTCACTGGGTTGTGATGCTTTAGGGCACTTAAACCTCTCCCTGCTTGCTGCTCCTTTTGAGCACCTGTGTTTCAAGACTATTTTAAGAAACAAATCTCTTAGGTTCTGTAACCTTTGTTCCTTCTAGATTCCTATAGGTCTCTTCCAGAATCAACTTCCTACATTCAATAGTTCTTATGCTTGCTTCAACCCAAATCACATGCTGCGGCTACAGCTCAGTCAGGGCAGAATAACAGCCTATGGGTGTCATGTTGATGTTCTAATGTATAAAAGGCACAGAAAAATTTAAAAGTTATAAAGAAAAAGGATTTGGGTAGCTGAAGAGATAACTCGGGTTAAAAGCACAGATTGCTCTTCCAGAGGTCATCAGTTCAATTCCCAGCAACCACTTGGTTGCTCACAACCATCTGTAATGGGATCTGATGCCCTCTTCTGGTGTGTCTGAAGTTAGTGACCATGTACTCATATAAATATGATAAATAAATATTTAAAAAGGAAAAAGGATTTGGTCAGTGCACATCGACAAGTACAGCACATTCACAAAGATGCCTCTGGGAAGGTGCCAACCTGATTTTAGTTGTTCTTGTTTCTAGGCAAGTGTGACAGTGGTTCAGAGCACCAAATCTTCAGTTCCAGACTCGTTCTCCAATGGCACAGTATCAGAGAGGGCACAGTGGTACAGGAGGCACAGGCTAATATTTTAATACCATTGCTAAACTACCAGCTGTAGAAAGAAAAGTATCCACAGATAAATATCAGGGGAAACAAACCATGTTCTCAGCCAACAATAACATAGCTCTCACACCATACTGTGTTCCACTCTAAAAGCTGTAGTTAACTGAATTCACTTCATATTCAAAATAACCAGAGAGTTTGAATACATACCTCTGCTTCCCAAATGGGAAAACTGAAACCCAGAGATGTCCACTCACTTCCCCAGGTCCCAAAACTACTATTTAGTGATTAAATCAAAACTCGAGCTGTCTGGTGCTAGACTCCACCTACTTAGTCCCAAACCATTATGCCCAGGAGTCTTGAAAGATGGCAGGCAAAGGCTTCAAGCATGTCAGTTCAACGTTCTATTTGAGTCACTCTAATAAAGTTAGATTATTTACTTCCATTCCTTTTTCTTGCATACACTTAGCACATTCTCTGAAGGTCAGACCCTACCTACAGCCACTATGCACTTGTGGAGAGCAGCTCTCCCAATCTCACCTTCTTTTTTATTAGTACTAACTCATGGGTTTAATTCATACTGCTTATATGCACACAGGTGTGCAAATTCTGGCAAGGCTGTAGAGAAAGAAGAATACTTGTTCACTGTTGACGGACTAGTGCAGCCATGTCAGAAATCAATATGAAGGTTCTTCAACTGAAAATAGAACTATGATATGCCCAGCTCTACCACTCTGTGCAGGGGCTCTTTGTCCCAAGGATCTCCTTAAACATCCATGCTTGTTGCTGCTTTGTTCCCAATGTAAAGAAATCACATCTGCCTCATGTCCATCACCAGATGAGTGGGTAGTGAACACAGGGTACCTACATACCACGGAACTTTATCCAGACAAACAGACAAATGAAATTTGCAGGGAACTAGATAGAACCAGAAGATAATGTATTGAGGTAAGGCAGATTCAGAAAGACAAATACTACATGTTTTCTCTCATGTGCAGATCCTAGCTTCTAAATATTTGTATGTGTGTATTCATTTAGCAGTAAGTATGTATCTAGACAGACAGAAAATTTGAAAAGGGGCAGTTTGCAGGGTGGGGTTTGGGGAGAGAGATGGGGAGGGTAACAGAACATATGTGGGTATGAAAGTAGAAAGAGGATTATCAGAGATGAAAGGAGGTAATGAGGGGGGCAGGGATTGAGGAGGATCAACAACTGAATTTATGAAAATGCTTTAAAGAAGTCTGTCACTCTGTAAGCTAATTAAAAAATAAAATGAAATAAAAGGAAAGTAATTCAAGAAGTTATCAAAGTATTTGATGGGGGAAATTAAAGTTTTAAATAAAGAACAAAAGGCATGAAGTCTAGCTTGGGAACTGCAAGCAAACCTTGAGAAGAAAAGTGCTCACCTCCTGGGGAGAAAGATAACCCTGCAGAGTTGAAAGCAGCCTCAGTGAAAGAGGACCAGAGGTCCCAGATAAGGGACTGGAGATGGGTCTGGGATGAAAGGGAGTTAGGACAGTAAACAGCATAAGAAACCCAAGTGACAAAAAACATCCAGAGAAAAGACAGACTTCTTGTCTGCTGGAAAGCAGCATTTCCCACCAGAAGGAGTGATGTCATCGACCCCAAGCTGAGGCTAAGAAGTGAATTAAAACCTGACTATCACATTACCTGGGCTCTCAGCATAGCTCTCCACTCTCACCTACCTCACCTGCCAGCAGAGTGATCTAACCCTCCCGATCTGACTGAGAGCCCAAGATTAATGTGATTCCTAGTGCTATGTACAGGCCTCAATGTACAGTGTCCTCAGATCCTTGGAAAGAAATAGTGACATCTCCTGCTTAAAAGCCCTTTAGTGCATCCCACAGACCAGCAGTCAACAGTGTGCCAAGTCCTGCCTACAAGTGAAAATTGGTTTTTACATGTGTGAAGGGTTTCAAGTATTTTTGTAAAGAAGATATGAAAAGTGCGCTTGTACACACACACACACACACACACACACACACACACACACACACACACCCTACAAAGTCTCTGGTATCTCCTGGTTCAGAAAACTCATTAGACCCTATGACATGGATACAGAACCAAAACTCTAAACATTGTGCAATGTAAAAGGCAGCTCCTGCTCCTGCCCTGCTTGCCTCTCTGCTCCCTGCTGACCTCCTGCCCTGGGCTCATCCCTTCATTCAGAGAATAATAGGCTGCCTTGAATCTTCCCAGCAACTCTCTGATGTGCTTGCTCTGGTCCACTGTCCTGGAGTACTGGCCTCTCACCAAAGCTAACTTGGCATCAAGCTCCACCCACAGGCTGTAAGCACACCATTTAATTAAGGACTCAACCTCTCTTTTCCAGCCCCACTCCCACCTCAGAGCCTGGATCTCACCCCAACTCTGAGGCCTTGAGTTCTGAACAAAAGCCTTATCACAGGGCACCCTCTACCCTCACTCCCCCAACCCCCATCTATGCTCCACCCATGCTATGCTCAGGATTTAGCTTCTAACCAAAGCATTCCATCCCTTCCTTCACATCAACTGCGGCTCTGCTTCTGAAAGCCAGCCCAGTTGGAAGCTCCTGAGGAAGTGGGTCACCACACCTGACCATCTCTAGTTCAGCAACAGGCCTGGTATTATCAACATATTATCATTAACAATTAATGAAGTAATTGCTAACATAATATAAATAGGTTATAAATATTTATCACATGTATTTGTTACCAAGGAGGGATTTATTTCATATGTATTAATCCTCTTAAAATTTTACAACTATTTGTATGTGTGTGTGTTTGCATATGTACCACATTTATGCACTCGCCCTGAGAAGTTAGAAGATAGCACCAAATCCATTACAGTTACAGGGTCCTTGGCAAGAGCAGCAAGTGCTCTCTACCACTGAGTCATCTCTCCACCCTCTGTATTAGCCTTTTTTAAAAAAAAATCTCAGCTCTCTGTTTATCCGATCCCAGTGTGTGTGCGAGTGTGTGTGAGTGTGTGTGTGAATGTGAGTGTGTGTGATTATGTGTGAGTAGATGAATAGATATGAGTGTGTATGAATTTGTGTGTGTGTGTGTGTGTGTGTGTGTGTGTGTGTGTGTGTGTGTGTAAAAGTGCAGATGTACATGTACTCTCCTGAGTGCTGGGATCAAATCCAAAGCTGAATGCATGCCAAATGTGTACTCTGCTACTAACCTACATCGCAAGTCCTTCATCTTTTTAAAAATTTTTTTCTATATGTATAGGTTTTTGCCTGCATGTATGTCTCTGCACCACTTGTGTACCTTGTGCCCACATAGGCCAGAAGAATGCATCAGATTCCCCTGAACTGGAGTAACAGATGGTTGTGAGCTATCATGCAGGAGCTGGTAATTGAACCTGGGTCTTCTAGAAGAACAGCCAGTGTTCTTAAACACTGAACCATCTTCCCAGCCCTTATCCTTTGCATCTCTGAAGAGAAATTAGTAACTTTTAACTCTGTGGCTCTGAAACTACATTATTCTATGAACAATAATAAAAACACAAGAAAATTTCTTGCCTATGTCTACAAGAAATTCTCCTTTTTCTTGTCTTCCTCCTTTTTCTTTCTTTCTTCTTTCCTTTTTTATCTTTCCTTCACTTTATTGCCCCGTTTTCCTCCTCTTGCTCTTCCTTCTTTGTTGAGACAAAGTTGACTCTATCACTCAGGCTAGCCTCAGCATCAGGGTGCTGGTATTTCAGATACACATTGTCATACCGGACCCTACAACCTTTTGTAATAAAACTGAAGCTATGGAGTTAGAGTAGGCAGTCAGGGGACCGCATGCAAGAGGAAGCCATGTGTTTCTTCTAGAGCAGAGCAGCTACTTGAGGAATTAGCATTGAATCTGATTTTTCTACCGTCAAGGTGAAGGAAAGCACTCTGCGTAGGTTACATTGAGCAGTTGGAAGTCCCAAGCAATGCATGCTTCCCTAAAGCCCCAGAAGGAGCCCTGAGGCCAGAACCTTGGCTTATATGAGTCAAGAAAATTAAACTTCAGTGAATCCACATAAGAAATTATTACTGAGTGGATGGAATCAAGTTCAGGATTTTGATCTTCAGAACTGGGAGATAATAGGATGGTGTTCTTTCAACACACTGAGTATGGGGTCATCTGTCACTATACCTCTAGGACACAAATACGCCTACAGATTATTGCAAGCAGTAGGCAGAGACGCCTGGCTGTTCTTTCTGCTACCTGCTAAATGTTCATGTGTATAAGTGAATGATAAGGTACAAGCATTTAGGTAGTTGTCAAATCCTAACTATTGTCAAACTTCCTTGAGTGACCTTTGACATCTGTTGCTTCCCTCTATTAGTGATTTGCCTGACCCCATTCATATGCAGGTGAGCAGAGGGCTGATTTCCACTTCAATCAGCAAACACATCTTTGATGCCTCTTCATTGAGCAGGACCCAGGAAAGCCACCTCAGAGTTTCAGCCTGTCCAGACTCCTATACAAAGCTCCTCTCTGAAGAAGCATTTATCTCTAGTATAAAGAAACAAATTAATGAATAAATTTAAAAAATAAAGAAGTGTCAAGTGGATGCCAGAGGGACATCAGGACCTGCAATCAGTCAGGGTCCTCCTTTAAGAAAGGGGTATCCCTTTGCCAGGGTGAAGTCTAGGGGATCATAAAAAGCCTTCATTATGATCTCCCTGACAAAGGAGCTTATGCCTATCATGCAGAGAGCTTGGTCTTTGAGTTCACAGTCACCAAGGGCTTCACTTATGGGGAAGAATCTCAAACCAGAGAAGACTTGATTCTGGAGTGGATAACAACGCAAATAGTGATTGGAAGCTGCAGGTTACTGCAGTGAGCTGGAAGTCTGATTCATTCCTAATGATTAGAAACTAAGGCCCAGGGAGATTTAGTGCCTTACTGAAGGTCATGCACTCATCTAACGATGAAGGTGCTTTGCCTTATATATGTAAGTCCATAAACGCACAGCATATACATCAATGTGCACATATGTACAATTCCCAAACCTCTGAAAGGCTTACACTAGCTGCTCAAGTCTGTCCACTGGTACATTGTTACTAAGTATCTTGGTAAGCTTCTTGCTACTGAAGCAAATACCTAAGATAAGTCAATGTGGCAAAGGGAAGCTGAGTGGGAAGGTACTTATCTGTAACCCCAGCACCCAAAAGCCTTCAGTTAAAGGATGAAAAATTTGAAAACAACTAGGCTACATGGGAAAACCCTCTCCTCCTAAAAATAAAATTGAAAAGAAAGGCTTATTCTGTCTGTGTTTTAGAGATTGCAGCCTGTGGTTGTTTGCAGGCTTGTGGCAAGGTCATATATTATAGCAGGAATATGTAGCAGAGGAAGCTGCTCACTAAATGACAGCTGAGAAAGAATCAGGGTTCCAGTATCACCTTTGAAGATGTGCTTCCAATGATCTGACTTCCTGCCACAAACCCTTACCTCTCACAGCACAAGCTGCTCCCAGGTCTTCAGCTAATGAAGTTAACTCTAGGGAATTAACCTAATGAAGTTAAACAATTTAAATGAGGTCCCACAGGGCATTGACCATCACAGGAATATACAGATGTCTGGGCCATCCATTTTATTGGTGGAGACGTCTTGAGAAGCAAGAAAGACAGCCATTCCCAGGAGAGGAAAATGCAGCATAAACCTGGCTAGACACTGGGGATTCCACTAGAGTCACCTGCAATTAAAGAGTCAGCACTGGCTCTTTAATTTCACCCCCACCTCAACCCTACCATTCACCTTTGAAAACTGTCTCAAATAAAAGTGAGTTTAACAAGGAGAAGAAAATAAACCAAAACCATGCAATATTTCTTTTTATAAAGAAAGTCTGCTCTGACCTAGTGGATAAAACACTCACCATGCAAGTCTGAGGTCCTGACTTCAAATCCCCAGGATCCATGTAAAAGTCAGATAGAGTGCTATGCATAACTATAATCTTAGTGCTCCTACAGAGAGATGGAAGGTAGAGATCCTAAGAAACTAGCTCATAAGCCAGGTAGCTTGGTGTGTTCACACTCAAACAACAAAGAGTTCTGCCTCATACAAGGTGGAAAGAGAAAACTGATACCCAAGGTTGTCTTTTGACCTAAACACACACACAACACACACACACACACACACACACACACACACACACACACACACACGGTAAAAAAGAAAATGAAAACAGTTCTAAGAAACAAGGTCTGGAGTAACCTTGTCTACCTGCTAAGAGAGTTATTCATGGCTGAAGTGCTGAGGACTAGAAAATCTCCCAAGGGGAAGTGTCAAACACTTTCCAGAAATCACTTCTGGCAATTTAAGAACAAGAAAGAGATGAATATTGACAGATCCAACCATGCCTGCTTTCTCCAAGATTAAGCCATGGTATTAGAGTGTTCATCAGCAAGAGTCATCTCTCTTCTCTCTTAATGAGATCCCAAGCCATTGCTCATCCAGAAATCATCACCTGCCATCATTGGAGTCCTGTTACATGTGGGGAGTGGGTGTGACAGGGCTTTGTGACAGTCTTTCATGTTTGGGGTGGGACATGGCCTGGAAACCCCAACAAGTTAAAATTTCAGCTCAGTGGAAGCCTCTCTTGCCCCATCTGTTAAGTCTTGAGAATAGCTTTCTTCATTATACACCAGCCACAGGGAGAAATCACCATTCCAGGACATTCTTCTCAGTGCTCTGTTGGCCCTGGCAAACAGTTTCCTTCCACTTCAGCATACATGGTGACTAACTGCCTTCCTCAAGAGCCAGGACTCTGAGCCAAGTTTCCCTGAACAACTCACCACCCAGCCAGAAAGACGCTCTATTTTAGCCTTTGTGCTTGGAGATAAAATGAGAAAAATTCCTGTCCTGTCCTAGCTTATCCCTTCATGGCTCCAAGATGAAAGATTTTTTCCATCCTGTCTATAGCATGCTTTGAATCTGCTGATTGAGTTACCAAGGTTAGTAATATTGGGTGGCATATTATTTTTCTATTCCTGCGACAAAACACCATAATCAAGACAACTTATAGGAGGAAGGGTTTATTTGAGATGATGGTTCCAGATGGATGACAGTCTACCACCATCCTGGCAGCCAAGCACAGTAGCAGACAGATGTGACAGCTGGAGTAACAACTGAGAGCTCACAGCTTGAATCTTAAGCAACAGACAGAGGGATATCAATTGCCCTGAGAATGTCACAAGGTTTTGAAACTTCAAAGTCTACAACCAATGAGACGCTTCCTCTAGCAAGGCCACACCTCCTGAAACCTCCCCCAGAACAGCTCCACCAAGTGGAGACCACATGTTAAAACATCTAAACCTGTGGGGACATTCTCATCCAAACTACCACAGTAGGACAAAGACTAAAGTACTTAAGTCTTTCAGGGGAACCATGAAAAAAAAAAATCTTGCAGTAACTTTTATTTACCTGTTTACTGACATCATTCCTGCCCCAATCATCCAACTTCACTACACTCTATTGTGAAGTTTTCCGTATTTACATCATTTACCAATTACAGCAATGCCATCAGGGTGACTTATTCTAGAACTGCCATCCTCTGGCAATGCAGTACTTAACAACAGTGTAGTTATATAAATAGCACTCTACGCAGAATTAAGTAACAGAATAGGGTCACAGAGAAAGAGAAAATAATCAACTCTGGTTACAAACCACCGTTCTTTCAAGAGAATGTTCCAGACTATTCAGTTACGCCCCGTACACTTTTTCTGACTCCCTTCATGCTGCTTGGCTGTGCTCAATATCCTCGGGGCTATTATTTTTTCATGTAGGGTGCAAGGATGTTCAACTTTCTGAGAATGCCTTTATTTTGATGGAATGCTTCAGACCAAATGATAGTGTGATTATTTTAAACAACGGCTTGTAGTATTATCCTGCTATCAGTCCTTGGCATGTGATTATCAAAGTAGTCCTGTCCTAGAATGGATAGGATTGTGTCAGAATATCTGGTTTCAGAAACTGCTGTTTGTGTCACCGACTTGAGTTTCCTTCAACATCACTCAATCCATTTTGGCTTGGTTAAGATGGAATGGCTAACTGTTTCTGAGGAGTTCCTAACTGCTTGTTCAACATTTTGGACTATTCTATGTGAACTATTGTTCTTAGAAGTGATGATCATAAAAATCAAAATATTAGTCAACTTCAGAAAGCTTTGAAGATATTCTGTACCCTCCTATCCAATATCACAAACATTCAACCACAATATAATTTATGTAAAAAACAATAAATATCTATCTCGCTAATATATAAATTTGTCTTCTTTAACAAATGGCAAAATTACATGTATACCAAAGGGTTGTTTTAGAAATTTCTTGAGAATTTATTTTACGTAAATGTTTTATTCAGATATCTATCTATACAGATCATGTAGAAAATTCTAGAAAGAAAAACTTCATGCTCATGAGAAAACACTAAGAAGCCCTGATCAAGTGACCTATGAACATTCTCTGTCCCCTTAGGAAAGTCTCTTCAACTATGTATTTGACTTTACCCATTTCAACTTCTCTGAATCCTATTTCTTCCCTAGTAGAAGGATGTTATTAAACGCGTTCTCACGCCCGGCCAGGAAGAACACAGCAAACCAGAATCTTCTGCGGCAAAACTTTATTGCTTACATCTTCAGGAGCAAGAGTGTAAGAAGCAAGAGAGAGAGAAAACGAAACCCCGTCCCTATTAAGGAGAATTATCCTTCGCCTAGGACGTGTCACTCCCTGATTGGCTGCAGCCCATCGGCCGAGTTGACGTCACGGGGAAGGCAGAGCACATGGAGTGGAGAACCACCCTCGGCACATGCGCAGATTATTTGTTTACCACTTAGAACACAGCTGTCAGCGCCATCTTGTAACGGCGAATGTGGGGGCGGCTCCCAACATCTCCCCCTTTCCTTTTAATAAGAGCAAATAGGCCACCCATATTAATGAGAGTGGAGATAGAGGTCAAATCCCCAGTGTGTAGGTAAAGGAGCCATGTACAGGATTAGCTCTTAGGCTCACAGGCTTTTACCCAGAGCAACCCTGACCTGCTCCCGTGTCGTTTTGCCTGGAGAGAAGGACACTTGGACACTCAACCTTCTTGAAAGATGACATGTCTCCCTAGAATAGGCTCATATATGCCGCAGAGCCTTTCTACTGCAGTGCTTAGCCGTGCAACTCTCTCGGGCTGCTGAAGCACACTCACTCTATCCCGTGCAATGAGACTAGCCTCATGAGATGTAAGAGCTGAGTGGCCAGCGACCTATTGCCTAAGCATAGATAACCATATATCAGGGGGAGCACCATGTTCTAGAGCTGCAAGCGCCTGGGCAATAACCACCTTGTCTCTCCTAGTTTAGGCCTTAAGCTTACAGACCAATCAAAGAAGCAACACTAATCCACAGCAAAGTGTATCTCCAAATAATATCAATCCCACCCATTCTTTAAAGAAGGGAAATGCTGAGGAGATCCAATTGGGTAATCTTTTGGTTAGGGACAGGTCCAAGCGCGTGGAGTTGACCTGAAGTCTCAATTCTCGAAGGATCTGTTCAAATTCAGCCGTCCAATTCTGTAACATATACTGAAAAAGACTTTTTGACAAATTAGCTGTCCTAGTAAATTTAACATACTGAATGGAAATAACACACAATCCCGGAAACTTTTGTTCACATCCCAGCTGAGTTATTTGTCATAATACATCTAGTTGTATCTGGACAAGATCTATGAGTTGATTAACCAGCATGAGACCTCTCTGTATCTTGACATTAGCTGAGGCCTGTTTATCTATGACTGTAGTCACTGAGGCTGACAAAGTGTTAATGGTGTCAGTCGTCTGGACCTGTCCAGACAGAGCCAAGGCTGTCTGAATTAAGGCTAAACCCAGTTCCTAGTTAGTGGTAAAAAAGCAGGAGAATACTTGAGCATTATACATCACCGTCATTGGGAGTGGAAATGTCGACATTATCCCCCAACGCTGCTCTCTCTTTATTATTGACGCCCTGGACATCACCAAGACGAGGGACATTAGTATTCCCTTGGTCAGTCTGGATTTTTCGGGTGAGTCTTTCTGGTATCCAAAATGGGTTGTCTTCATTCTGTGGGAAAACACAGATAGCTCCCCTGGATCTTATCAAAATAGGATCCGGGCCATACCATTTATTATCAAGGACATTTTTCCATTTAACCATCTCATTGGGCCTATCTGGCTCTGAACAATGACGTTCAGCCGCAGTATGGCCATGAGCATCAATATTTAAAAAATTGAGTGTAAAGAGTGCCAAAGACACAGACACTCTTGGTGCTCGGGGTAAAATCTCTTCAATTCCCCTCTTCTGCTTTATAAGATAGGCTTTGAGGGTGCGATGCGCACGCTCAACAATACCCTGTCCTTGAGGGTTGTATGGAAGTCCAGTCAGGTGGGTCACGTCCATCTGACGGCAGAACTGCTGGAATTTTTGAGACGTATAAGCTGGTCCATTATCAGTCTTAAGGAGTTTGGGTTTCCCCCAAGCACTCCATGCCTCAAGGCAATGTTGAATCACATGTGAGGCTTTTTCTCCGGTTAACGGAGAGGCAAACATGATGCCAGAACATGTGTCAATGGACACATGGAGATATTGAAGTTTTCCAAAGGAAGAAACATGTGTAACATCCATTTGCCAGACCTGTAGAGGTCGAATACCGCGTGGGTTAATTCCCACATGAGGAACTGGCAAGAACTCACAGCAGCTTTGACATTGAGTAACAATGTCACGGGCTTCTTTTCTTGTCAAGGAGAAACGACTGCGTAATGTTTCAGCCGTCACATGAAAATTGTTATGAAAATTTCTTGCAGCCTCTACCGGGGATGATAGGGCAGCAGCCACCACTTTAGTGGCCTTATCTGCCAAATCATTTCCCAGAGCCATGGGGCCAGGTAGGCCTGAATGGGCTCTAACATGAGTAATATAAACAGGAAATCTTCTAGATAACAAAACTAATTGTATTTGCTGAAAAATATTGGCAACTCTACTGGAAGGCTTAATCACTCCAGCCACTTCTAAAAGATTTACTGCATTAACCACATAACAGGAATCTGACACAATATTAAGGGGTTCTAAAAAGGTTTTTAAAACTTCTAAGACCACTAAACATTCTACCACTTGAGGTGAATTTTCATTATATTGTTTGGATACCACTTTACCATTAGCCACATAGGCACCTATGCCAGTTTTTGATCCATCAGTATATACCACAATCCCATTTTTAAGTGGGTTTCTTACTGTTATTTGTGGAAAAACAACAGATTGATTTTGGGCAAACTGTAAGATTGGATGCTTTGGATAATGGTTATCTATTTGTCCTGAAAAGGAGGTAACTAAAACTGCCCAATCATTAGATGTGGCTGCCAAGGTTTGAACCTGTGCAGCGGTATAAGGTACAATTAAAAGATATGGACTTCGCCCAAAGTGGGTGATTGCTGCTTTTAGACCTTTAAGGGCAAGCTGTGCAATTGCATCAGGATACCAATCTATTATTTTAGCTGGGGATACGTTTGGATGGATCCACAACAATGGCCCATTCTGCCACAAAACTGCAGTTGGCAATTGTGCTGTCTTAAAGACACACAAACTGAAAGGCTGCGAATCCTCAATACGTTGTAATTGTGCATTTTGTAAGGCATTTTCCACTTTTTGTAAGGCCTGGTTAGCAGCTAGAGTAAGAGTCCTAGGGGAGGAGATATGAGGATCTCCTTCTAAAATACCAAACAAAGGCCTTAACTCAGCGGAAGGAATCTTTAAATTTGGACCTTTTCTGTGGCTATCTGTAAACCCCACTGACTTAAAGTTTTAAGTAGAAAAGGATATGCCTTTTGTAGCATGGTAAGGTCTTTATGGCACAGGAGGATGTCATCCATGTAAAGGAGCAAAATTAAAGAGGGGAATTGTTCCCTCACTGGCAAAAGAGCTTCTTGCACATAAAGTTGGCACATTGTAGGACTATTGGACATTCCCTGTGGTAAGACCTTCCATTGATACCTCTTATCAGGTTCCATGTGATTAATAGAGGGGATGGTAAAGGCAAATCTGGGCCTATCTCTTGGACACAAAGGTATAGAAAAGAAACAATCTTTAATATCTATAATAATTAAATTCCAGCCACGTGGTAAGGCGGAAAGTACAGGGAGACCCCTCTGTACTGGGCCAAATAAGTTCATTTGCTCATTAATGGCTCTGAGGTCATGGAGCAGTCTCCACTTTCCTGACTTTTTCTTAATTACAAAAATTGGAGTATTCCAAGGTGAGGTAGATGGCTCAATATGGCCTAGTTTTAATTGTTCCTCTACCAGTTGAATCACAGCTTCTAGTTTTTCAGAGGATAGGTGCCATTGAGGAACCCACACTGGGTCCCCTGTTTTCCATGGTATGGGTCGTGCTGCCCCAATGGCCGCTAAGGAAAACCCAGACCCTGTCTGTCTTGGTTTCCATTAGGTGAGATGGGCTCTATCCTTCCCTGTTCTTGATGTCCTAACCCTTTTCCTTCTTTATAACCCATCTTTGCCATGATATTTTTTGCTTTAGTTGAATACCCTCCCGATGGGGCGTTTTCATTGGACAAAATAAGGCCCAAATGCTGCATAATATCCCTTCCCCAGAGGTTAACCGGGAGTGGGAGCACATAAGGTATGAATTTCCCTTGCTGTCCTTCAGAGGATTCCCACGTCAAGGCAATGGAGCTTATAGTGGGACATGATTGATAACCTAGGCCCTGTAATGAATGAGATGACTCTGTGGTGGGCCACGCTTTGGGCCACCAATGTGTAGAGATTATACTTTTATCTGCTCCGGTATCAAGGATGCCTTCACACTCTTTTCCGTTAATCTTAAGGCAGAGCTTAGGTCTATTATTCAAAGATACAACCAAATAGGCAGAATCATTTCCTGAGGAGCCCATTTTCTTTATCTCAGGTCCTGCAGATTTCTCCCTGGTATTATCAGGGAGGAGCAGCAGCTGAGCTATCCTATCTCCTTTACTAATAGAAAAAACGCCTTTAGGGCTTGAGCACAGGACCTGTATTTCAGGGGAATGTTGACAATCCATAACTCCAGGGTGGACTACTAAGCCCTGCAAGGTGAGTGAACCCCGGCCGAGAATAAGGCCCATGGTTCCCGGGGGCAAGGATGGTATAGGCTCCACTGGCACCGGCTGAATACTCATTTGAGGCATTAATAGGAAGTCGGAGGCGGCACGCAGGTCCACCCTTGTGGGTCTTCCTGGGTCGCCTCTCTGACTGCTTCCTGGGTCCTGACAAACCGGTTCCCATATCTTTGAGGGCCCTGGGACCGAGGGCCCGATGACCCGTTTTTTGGCACATCAGTTGATTGACTATCAGGTGGGGGAAGAATTCTGCCCTTTATATCCCTCACAGAGCGACACTGGTCAGCTCTATGATAACCCTTGCCACACTTAGAGCAAAGAGTGAGAGTCCCTCCCTGTTTATCTGGAGCTCTGCAATCTTTCTTAAAATGCCCAGGCTTTCCGCAATTAAAACATGTCCTCTGATCATTTCTGCCCATGGAGCGGTTCTGAGATTGAAGGATGGCGGCCGCTAAGCCTGCATTGGTGAGAGGTCCCCCAAGCTCTCGACAGACCCTGAGCCAGTCTTGTAAGCCTTTGTTCTTTCTTGGGGCTATGGCCGCTCGGCACTCCTTTGTGGCTTGCTCATAGATTAGCTGTTCTACCAGAGGCGCGGCTTGCTCTGAATCTCCAAAAATACGCTCTGCTGCCTCTGTCATTCTGGCCACAAAATCTGAGAAGGATTCCTGAGGTCCCTGGACAACTTTTGTTAATTGACCAGTGGTTTCACCTGCTCGGGAGAGCGCCTTCCAGGCCCTAATAGCCGTGGAAGAAATCTGGGCATAAGCTCCCCAATGGTAGTTTGTTTGATCAGCAGAATAAGCTCCCTGACCCGTTAACAAGTCAAAAGTCCAATCTCTCTGCTCTGGAGTCAAAGCAGCTGCGTTTGCTCGGGCCTGCGCTTGTGCAGTTTCATGCCAAAGAGCTCTCCATTCCATATATTTGCCCATACTAGGGAGAGCGGCTTTTACAACCGTTTGCCAGTCAGCAGGAGTTAGTGCCATGCCAGCGAGCCTGTCTAACTGCACCAAGGTAAAATTAGCATTGGTTCCGTATTTACGGACCGACTCGGCAAGCTCTTTAATTTGTAAGTATTCTACCGGAGCGTGGACACGCCCACCCTCGGCTCCTTCAAAGACCGGAAATGCCTGTTGTATTTTCCTTTGTTCCTCTCTGGGAATGAATGAGTCTGCGCACTGCCTCTCTGCGCATTGCCTCTCTGCGCAGGGCTGACGCACTACGCAGGGCGGGGACTCCGCATAGGGCGGACCTTGAAGCCGACTGCCCTGAGGCCAATCAGCAAACTGGCCTTCGCCAGCCGCTTTTGGCTTCCTTAACTGATTAGCTAGCACTTTACCTGGCTGGTACCCTTTTTTCTCATAATGAGCTGCTTCTTCCTCCCAGTCTGTTTCTTCAGAGGAGAATTCATCATCTGATTCAGAGCTACCAAGAGCTGGCTCCCCGAGCCCATCCAGCGATGAGCACAGGCTCCTTTTCCTAGAGACCTCCGCTAATTGATCTTTCTTCTTTTCCCTTTTTCCTCTTTTTCTTCTAATCTCTCTCCAGGTATTCCTACCTAACCTTAACTTTTCCTCGGGTTCAAGACCCTTGGAAAGGCCTGTATACTTATTTTGTGTACCATATTTCCTCTTTGTTCCTACTCTCTCTCCCCACTTTACTTCTGATAGCTTGTCCTGAATTTCCTCTAGAATTTTCAGCCCTATCTTAATCACTTGATAACATGTGAAAAGGAACAAAAGGGCTCCTAACACCAGAAAAAATTCAAGGCCAAACATATTCCACTTTACTTCTGATAGACTGTCTTGAATTTCCTTAGAAAGTTCAAGACCAGACTTACCTCGTAAAGCTGTACTCACTGGTACTCTCGTTCCCCAGCTGAAAAGTTCTGAATTCATACAGTTGAATCCTTCTTAACAGTCTGCTTTACGGGAACCTTTATTACCGCGACCCGCAGTTCTGGTTCTGGAATGAGGGATCTTCCTTGCGCCAGTCCCGAGTTTTTTCTCGTCCCGGAATTCGGCACCAATTGTTATTAAACGCGTTCTCACGCCCGGCCAGGAAGAACACAGCAAACCAGAATCTTCTGCGGCAAAACTTTATTGCTTACATCTTCAGGAGCAAGAGTGTAAGAAGCAAGAGAGAGAGAAAACGAAACCCCGTCCCTATTAAGGAGAATTATCCTTCGCCTAGGACGTGTCACTCCCTGATTGGCTGCAGCCCATCGGCCGAGTTGACGTCACGGGGAAGGCAGAGCACATGGAGTGGAGAACCACCCTCGGCACATGCGCAGATTATTTGTTTACCACTTAGAACACAGCTGTCAGCGCCATCTTGTAACGGCGAATGTGGGGGCGGCTCCCAACAGAAGGACTCTGATTCTAGTCTTCTTGCTTGTTCACTTTTATTTATATGTTGTGATTTTTTACTCTATAGAACGGATGTAAGTTTTCCTTTATTTTTCTTCCAAGATTTGTCATTGGCCACATGAAATCTATTTTTCAATGCAACTGTTGAATTTCTTTTTTTTTTAACCAATAATACTCTAATTACCAGGAGCATTTCTTCTTCTGATTATTTTTCAGTCATAACAACTTTATTCCAAAGATCTCATTTGATTTTTTTTTTTCTGAAAATTCCAAAAGGAAATTTTGGGATTCTCCACCACCTTGCTTGTTTAGTTTACTTGCTCATTTGTTTTGAGGTAGGATCTAGCTGTGTACCCCAAGATGGCATCAAACTTGCAATCCTTCTGCCTCAGCCCTGCTGGGATGGCAGACCTGTGCAATCTGACTAAGAACATGTTTAAAATTATTTTCTGTTTTCTGAACTATACTTTATTTGCTTTATTCAGAACCAGCTGGTCTCTTCATTTATACTAATTCTGTTCTTTCAAGAAATTGGCATTCTCTGATATCTAGGGCTGTATCTATGACCAAAGGAGCAAATCTGATCTGTGCAGGTAACACACCTCCTCCTTTTTCACACGAGGAGGCACAGAGCAAACATCCAGTGAGTAGGCATGTTGACAGGCAGTATTCCGTACCCTACAGGACTGGCAATCTAGACTTCCCCTAGACTGTCTCAGGCAGGAAAAAGCAGAACAGATAGAAAGCACTCTAGGAATCTGTCTTGACCAGAACACGGGTGTCAGCTTGGACTCACCAATTGACTTTGAGCCCTTTGTTTTTGCCACTCCCAGACACCCCTTCTCTCAGAACACCTCTCCTAGCTGAAGATGGTATTCAAGTCCTTGTTCAGGACTTGTCAAGGGCCAGCCTCAGCTTAAAGAGGGCTGTCCTAACATTTACCATTTTGCTGAAACATTAGCCACACCTCACCTCCCAGACTTCTGCTGTCATGGAGTCATTAACGTAAGCAGGGAGGGAGGACATTCCTTGAAGGAGGAACATAAAATTTGTACATTATTACACAAACAAGCCTTACACCCACAGCAGTCATTGACACTTGTAGAAGGCCACACCTGCTAGCCCTGTCCCAGAGCAGCAACCATGTACTTTAGATCTGGCACAATGTACCCATGATAACAATGAAATCACAGAGTAGAGAAGGAAAAGAAAGGGAAGTACTTATTAAGGGAAGGTGTCCCCCAATGTTGAGTCCTGAACTTCAAGTATACACTGGTGAGTGCTCAGACCCTGCCTGCTCTCAGTCTTAATGACTCTAATCTTAAAGCATCTTAAGTCAAGAACCTACTTACCTCTTATGTAAATCCAGTGCTTTCCATGTTTATCTACAAAGTGTGATTTCCACATTGCCATCTAGCCTAGCTATGATTTTATGAACTAGCTTTATGAATAAACAGACAATGGGCAGTTAATGATTGCAATCATTTCAGGAGGGCTTTAAGAAGGTTAAAGGTTGATTGACAGGTCCTTTATATATCCTGAACAAGAAGACTGGGCAGAATTTACAGTCTGTAGAATTCATGCCTTGGAGCTCTTTTTACCTTCTTCTCTTTCTACTCTATCAAATTATATTTGCAGGAAATTATCTGAACACACACATACACATATGTTCATGCATCATCTATTAATTACATAATTACTAATATGCATTATGTATCAGTTATTCTATTTAAATACATACATAGACACAAAGATAGTGGGAAGCCACATTTTAATTCTAGTTATAATGGGGGGGGGAGAAACCTACCTTTAGAAAAAGAAAGAAAAACCTTATATGTTAGAGCCTATGACATGGCTGTCTCATAGGGTAAAGGCAATTGCCACCAAACCTATTTGTTTGTTAACTTGATCTGTGAGGTGGAAAGAGACAACTGGCTGCCAAAACTTATCCTTACACTTTCATAGGTATATCATGTCACAAGTATATTCAAAAATAAATAAATAAATATAATTTTATAAACCACTGGGTTTCTATCAATGGAGAATTTAAGATTTGTTAATATGCAAGCATCCACATATTTTGTGGCAGCTTCCTTCTGTAAGAGTTAAATTTCTGAGACTAATTTTGTCTGAGCATCCTTGAGCCTCATTTCTACCAATCAGATGTATTATCAGAGTAGGTGATATTTATAATCACTACAGAATGAAGTTCAGTATTTTTAAAAAGACCTTAGACCAAACCAAACTAGCCACATCAAGGCAATTTTAAACATGCAATTTTTCAGTGTTTCAGACTGTAGGAATCTTTGAAAGTTCATGAAAAATAAGTATTAATAAATTAACATGTTTCAAAGAAACGTCAAAAAAAAACCTTTGCCTCAGCATAAATAATGGCTTATCCAGATGTTTAAAAACAGGGCTGCGGGTATAGCTCAGCAGTTAAGAGACTCACTGCTCTTCAAGAGGGCTCAGAAGTTAAGAGACCCATTTCTCTTCTAGAGAACTCAAGCTTAGTTTCCAAGCAGTTTACAAATAGCTGTAACTCCAGTTCCAGGGAATCTGATACCCTCTTTTGGAAATGCACAGGTACACTCACCCACAGACAGACAGACAGACACACACACACACTCATGTACACACACATGCACCCACACACTGAGAACACAGAACTGGAAATAAAACAGATGAGCAACAGATATAAACAAACAATTTCAGGGAAAATGACTAAAATCAACATCCTGTTTGTGAGCTGGAGAGAAGTCTCAGCAATAGAGGCAATTGCCACTAGGCCTGATGACCTGAGTCCCACTCCCAGAATTCATAGGCTATAAAGAAAGAACTTACTATGCCAATGTTAAATAAAGTAAGAATTTTAAAATCTAAAATAATTTTTACTTGTTTGGATTACTCGCTCTGTCATTCTAAACATTAAAAAAAGATAGGGTAAAAGTTGAACTATAATCTCACTGCTGTAGCCTTCATCTGACTGTACAGAGTTAACAGTAAGACAATTAGGCACAGGAATGTTTTGAAAAGTTGACAGTCAGCACATTCCTTAAGCCTCTTCACTTTGCAAATAAATAAAGAGAAACACAACTTTTGACTTCCAGGCTAAACTTACTCTGGCCCTCTCTGCACTGACGGTGCTCTGGCCTCACTGTCAGGCATGAAAGTGCATACCTGCCAGCACACTGTGCGCACACACACAACCCCTGCCTTTAGAACCAGTGTTGGAATGGATAAGGCTTCTGGCCAGATTCTGCCATCCTCTGCAGTTATCAAGCGTGACAGGGTTGGAAGAAAAACATCTGGTTCAAGGTCACTGCTGGCCTTTGTAGCTGGGAACACCCTTTGATCTCCCTTCAGAGTTTTCTATTGAGCCTAGCAATTCAATTAGTTAATAGACCATCCCCACTAGTTGTTCCACTAGCAGACTGCAAGAATAGAAACTTGTATTTCTCAGCCCTTCCCCTCCCCATTTACGTAAGACAGATCCTTTTGTCCCCATTGACATAATTATTAAACCACTTCAGTTGCTCCTCTGGTTGGTTAATGAGTCCCCTCTTGTTGGTTCTGCTCACAGGCTGGAACTCCCACTCCCACCCCACCCTTACCCCACCCTCCCAACCCTCCACACACCCCACCCCACCCCCAACTCGGTGTGTGGAAACATGCCACTCCACAGCTCTTCACCTCTAAGAAAAGTGTCTTGGGTTGCCTTTCTACAAAAAGAAAAAGTCATTATGGGACTTTAAGGTAGTCCTAAGTTTTTAATACATATATATTAGGACAGTACTAATTCATATATATGGTGAGAAAGAGAGAGTTAAGGCTGAGAATGGCCTTCACTCCATTATTTTTATTAGATATTTTAGTTATTTACATTTCAAATGTTATCCTCTTTCCTAGATATTTCAGTTATTTACATTTCAAATGTTATCCCTTTTCCTAGTTCCCCTTCTAAAAATCCCCTATCCACTCCCCCCTCCCCTTGCTCCCCAACCCACCCAACCCATTCCTGATCCTGGCATTCCCCTATATTAGGGTATAGAGGCTTCACAGGACCAAGAGCCTCTTCTCCCATTAATGACCAACTAGGCCATCCTCTGCTACAAATATAGCTAGACCACAAGTTCCACCATGTGTTTTCTTTGATTGGTGGTATAGTTCCAAGGAGCTCTGGGGGTACTGGTTAGTTCATATTGATGTTCCTTCTATGGGGCTTCAGTCCACTTCAACTCCCTGGGTATTTCTCTGGCTCCTTCATTTGGGGATCTTATGCTCCATCGAATGGATGACTGTGAACATCCACTTCTGTATTTGCCAGGCACTGACAGAGCCTTGCAGGAGACAGCTATATCAGGCTCCTGTCACCAGGCTCTTGCTGGCATCTGCCTAGTATCTGGGTTTGGTGGTTGTTTATGGGGTGGATCCCCAGGTGAGGTAGTCACTGGATGGTCATTCCTTCAGGCTCTGCTCCAAACTTTGTCTCTGTAAATCCTTTAATGGTTATTTTCTTCCCCATTCCAGGAAGGAACAAAGTATCCACACTTTGGACTTCCTTCTTGAGTTTAATGTTTTTTGCAAATTGTATCTTCAGTATTCTAATTTCTGGGCTAATATCCACTTATCAGTGAGTGCATATCATGTGTGTTCTTTTGTGATTGGGTTACTTCACTCAGGATGATAGCCTCCAGATACATCCATTTGCATAACAATTTCATAAATTCACTGTTTTTAATAGGTGAGTAGTACTCCATTCAGTAAATGTACCACATTTTATGTATCCATTCCTCTGTTGAGGAACATCTGTGTTCTTTCCAACTTCTGGCTATTATAAATAAGGCTGCTATGAACATAGTGGAGCTTGTATCCTTACTACATGTTGGAACATCTTCTGGGTAGATGCCCAGGAGAGGTATAGCTGGATCCTCCGGTAGTACTATGTCCAATATTTGGAGGAACCACCACACTGATTTCAGAGTGATTGTACCAGCTTTCAGTACCACCAGCAATGGAGGAGTGTTCCTCTTTCTCCACATCCTCGCCAGCATCTGCTGTCACCTGAATTTTTTATCTTAGCCATTCTGACTGGTGTGAGGTGGAATCTCAGGGTTGCTTTGACTTGCATTTCCGGATGATTAAGGATGTTGAACATTTTTTCAGGTGCTTCTCAGCCATTCGATATTCCTCAGTTGAGAATTCTTTATGTAGCTCTGTACACCATTTTTAATGGAGTTATTTGATTTTCTGGAGTCCATCTTTGTGAATTCTTTGTATATATTGGATATAAGTCCCCTATCTGATTTAGGATTGGTAAAGATCCTTTCCCAATCTATTGGTGGCCTTTTTGTCTTATTGACAGTGTCTTTTGCCTTACAGAAGCTTTGCAATTTTATAAGGTCCCATTCGTCAATTATCGATCTTACAACACAAGCCATTGCTGTTCTGTTCAGAAATTTTTCCCCTGTGCCCATATCTTCGAGGCTTTTTCCCATTTTGTACTCTATAAGTTTCAGAGTCTCTGGTTTTGTGTGGAGCTCCTTGATCCACTTAGACTTGAGCTTAGTACAATGAGATAAGAGTGGATCAATTTGCATTCTTCTACAAGATAATGGCCAGTTGTGCCAGCATTATTTGTTGAAAATGCTGTCTTTTTTCCACTGGATGGTTTTAGCTCCCTTGTCAAAGATCAAGTGACCATTAGGTGTGTGGGTTCATTTCTGGATCTTCAGTTCAATTTCAATGGTCTACCTGTCTGTTGCTGTACTAGTACCATGCAGTTTTTATCACAATTGCTCTGTAGTACAGCTTGAGGTCAGGCATGGTGATTCCACCAGAGGTTCTTTTATTGTTGAGAATAGTTTTTGCTATACTAGGTTTTTTGTTATTCCAGATGAAATTGCAAATTGCCCTTTCTATCTCAGTGAAAAATTAAGTTGAAATTTTGATGAGGATTGCATTGAATCTGTAAGTTGCTTTCGGCAAGATAGCCATTTTTACTATATTAATCCTGCCAATCCATGAGCATGGCAGATCTTTCCATCTTCTGAGATCTTCTTCAATTTCTTTCTTTGGAGACTTGAAGTTCTTATCATACATATCTCTCACTTCCTTAGTTAGAGTCACACTTAGGAATTTTATATTATTTGTGACTATTGTGAAGGTTGTTGTTTTCATAATTTCTTTCTCAGCCTGTTTATCCTTTGTGAAGAGAAAGGCCACTGATTTGTTTGCGTTAACTTTATATCCAGCTACTGCACTGAAGCTGTTTATCAGGTTTAGGAGTTCTCTGGTGGAATTTTCTAACGAGATGATCATGTGGTTTTTGTCTATGAGTTTGTTTATATAGCGGATTATATTGATGTGTTTCCATATATTAAACCATCCCTGCATCCCTGGAATGAAGCCTACTTGATCAAGATGGATGATCGTTTTGATGTGTTCATAGATTCGATTTGCGAGAATATTATTGAGTATTTTTGCATCAATATTCATAGGGAAAATTGGTCTGAATTTGTCTTTTTTTGTTGGGTCTTTGTGTGGTTTAGGTATCAGAGTAATTTTTACTTCATAGAATGAATTGGATAGAGTACCTTCTGTTTCTTTTTTGTGAAATAGTTTAAGGAGAATTGGAATTATGTCTTCTCTGAAGGTCTGATAGAACTCTGCACTAAACCCATCTGGTCCTGGGCTTTTTTTGGTTGGGAGACTGTTAATGACTGCTTCTATTTCTTTAGGGGATATGGGACTGTTTAGATCATTAATCTGATCCTGATTTAACTTGGGTACCTGGTATCTGTCTAGAAAATTGTACATTTCATCCAGGTTTTCCAGTTTTGTTCAGTATAGCTTTTGTAGTAGGATCTGATGATGGCTTGGATTTTTTCAGATTCTGTTGTTATGCCTCCCTTTTCATTTCTGATTTTGTTAATTGAGATGCTGTCCCTGTGTCCTACAGTTAGTCTGGCTAAGGGTTTATCTATCTTGTTGATTTTCTCAAAGAACCAGCTCTGGTTTGGTTGATTCTTTGTATAGTTCTTTTTGTTTCCACTTGATTGAGTTCAGCCCTATGTTTGATTATTCCCTGCCCTCCCCCTCTTGGGTGAATTTGCTTCTTTTTGTTCTAGAGCTTTTAGGTGTGCTGTTAAGTTGCTAGTGTATGCTCTCTCTAGTTTCTTTTTGGTGGTACTCAGAGCTATTAGTTTTCCCCTTTGGACTGCTTTCATTTTATCCCATAACCTTGGGTATGTTGTGGCCTTACTTTCATTAAACTCTTAAAAGTCTTTAATTTCCTTCTTTATTTCTTCCTTGACCAAGTTATTATTGAGTAGAGTGTTGTTCAGCTTCCACATCAACGTTGGCTTTCTATTATTTATGTTGTTATTGAAGATCAGCTTTACTCCTTCATAATCTGATAGGATGCATGGGATAATTTCAATCTACTTGTATCTGTTGAGGCCTGTTTTGTGACCAATTATATGGTCAATTTTGGAGAAGGAACCACTAGGTGCTGAGAAGAAGGTATATCCTTTTGGTTTAGGGTGAAATGTAGATATCGGATAAATACATTTGTTTCATAACTTCTGTTAGTTTCTCTGTGACTTTGTTTAGTTTCTATTTCCAGGATCTGTCCATTGATGAGAGTGGGGTGCAATGTGTGCTTAGAGCTTTACTAAAAACTAAATAAACTAAAGTTTCTTTAATGAATGTGGATGCCCTTGCATTTGGAGCATAGATATTCAGAATTGAGTGTTCATCTTGGAAGATTTTACCTTTGCTGAGTATGAAGTGCCATCCTTGTTTTTTTTAATAACTTTGGGTTGGAAGTCAATTTTATTTGATATTAGAATGGCTACTCCACCTTGTTTCTTCAGACAGTTTGCTTGGAAAATTGTTTTCCAACCCTTTATTCTGAGGTAGTGTCTGTCTTTGTCCATGCGGTGGGGTTCCTGTATGCATCAAAATGTTGGGTCCTGTTTATGTATCCAGTCTGTTAGTCTATGTCTTTTTATTGGCGGATTGATTCCATCAATATTAAAAGATATTAAGGAAAAATAATTGTTACTTTCTGTTATTTTTGTTGTTAGAGTTTGGACTCTGTTTATGTAGCTATCTTCTTTTAGGTTTATTGAAGGATGACTTTCTTGATTTTTCTAGGGTGTACTTTCCCTCCTTGTGTTGGAGATTTCCCTTTATTTTCCTTTGAAGGGCTGGATTATTGGATAGATACTGTGTGAATTTGGTTTTATTTGGAATACTTTGGTTTCTCCATCTATGGTAATTGAGAGTTTTGCTGGATATAGTAGCCTGGGCTGGCATTTGTTTTCTCTTAGTGTCTGTATAACATCTGTCTAGGATCTTCTGACTTTCATAGTCTCTGGTGAGAAGTCTTGTGTACTCTGATATGTCTGCCTTTATATGTTACTTGACCTTTTTCCTAACTGCTTTTAATATTCTATCCTTATTTAGTACATTTGTTGTTCTGACTATTATGTGTCAGGAGGAATTTCTTTTCTGGTCCAGTGTATTTGGAGTTCTGTAGGCTTCTTGTATGTTCATGGGCATCTTTTTCTTTAGGTTAGGGAAGTTTTCTTCTATAATTTTGTTGAAGATATTTACTGACCCTTTAAGTTGGAAATCTTCCCTCTCTTCTAAACCTATTATCTGTAGGTTTGGTCTTCTCATTGTTTCCTGGATTTCCTGGACGTTTTGAGTTGGGATCTTTTTGCATTTTGCATTTTCTTTGATTGTTGTGTCCATGTTTTCTATGGAATCTTCTGCACCTGAGATTCCCTCTTCCATCTCTTGTATTCTGTTGCTGATGCTCTCATCTATGGTTCCTGATTTCTTTCCTAGGATTTCTATCTCCAGCGTTGTCTCCCTTTGTGATTTCTTTATTGTTTCTACTTCCATTTTTAGATCCTGGATGGTTTTGTTCAATTATTTCACCTGTTTGGTAGTGTTTTCCTGTAACTCTTTAAGGGATTTTTTTTTCTGTGTGTGTTTCCTCTTTAAGGGTTTACCTGTGTTTTCCTGTATTTCCTTCTTAAAGTCCTCCATCATCATCATGAGAGGTGACTTTAGAACCATGTCTTGCTTTTCTGGTGTGATGGTTTATCCAGGACTTGCTATGATGGGAGAGTTTGGTTTTGATGATGCCAGTCACCTTGGTTTCTGTTGCTTCTGTTGTTATGCTTTCCTCTTGCCATCTTATTATCTCAAGTGCTTGCTGCCCTCAATATATCTGTTTGGAGCCTGTCCTTTCTATAATCCCAGTTGATTCAGGACTCCTCTGAGTCCAGATTTCTCTGTGATCCTGTGGTTCCGTGCTCCTGTGAACCTGAGATTCTGGGTGTGTCAGAATCTTGGCAGTCAAGCATCATCTGAGACCCTGAGATCCTGGTGTGACCAAGCTCCTGTTCTCCTGGGATCCTGGAATCCTAATATCCTGGGTGTGTTACAGAACCTAGAAGTGGTGTCTCCTCTGAGAACCCGGGGGCTTTCTGGTGTGTTTGAAACCCAGGTGTACCACTACTGATCAGGAGGAACACGAGCTGCTTGTCAGGCAGGGATCCTGTGTCCTTGCTCCTGCTATCACAGGCCTGTCACCATTGGATTGGAACTGATGTTGTGTTCCACTCAGCCGTGATCCTAAGATCACGTGGAGAGTCCTCTGTGGACCGTGGGACCGTCCACAGAGTTCGTGTCAAGGGGACCTTGAGCTGGCGCCGACCAGAAGGGCTCACTACATTATTAAAGTAATATCTTGCCCAGGTTTGTGCATTCCCTTGGGGAATTGGAATGATGTTTTCAGTATCTTATTTTTTTAAAAGAATTTCAGAGAAGTATCTCACATTTTCACTCAAAACTGATTGGCTTTTCTGACATTAGAAAAATTGGTTCTGGGAATTTTAAAAATATATATTAATTAGTTAGCATTTTGATTAATGCTATTTTTTAAAAAGAATAATTATGTACCATGGAATAAAACTGATTTATTTGAGGATTGACATATAGAATTTAGTTAGTTTTAATGATTTTAGTGAGGTTAAGATAAGATTTGTGATTCTTTGTGTTTTTAACTAATAAAATAGGTTTAGGTTTTTGTTTTCAGTTTGTTTGTTTTAAAGACAGTCCAGAACCATCATGAGGGTAGGCTAGTTGGCTCATTGGATAAAAGTTCTTATAGCCAAACCTTGACCATCTGAGTTTGATCCCAGAATTTACATGGAAGAAAGAAAAAAAATCAACTCCTGCAAGTTGTCCTCTGATCTCCACATAAGTACAATAGCATGAGTGTGACCACCCACAATAAATAAATCTAAAAATAAATTTACTAATTAAAAGTGTGTGTGTGTGTGTGTGTGTGTGTGTGTGTATGACTGTGTTCCAAGAAGCTGAGGTTTGGGGTTTTGGATATTGTACTTTACAGCAAGTACACAGGTGGGTCTGACGTGTGTGCTGGGACCAGTTCAAACCATGAGATGCTCATACTTCCCCTATTGAAAACACCCAGATGAATGGGGGAGACAGGGAGCCATCTCCCACATGCCAGAATACCATGGGGAATTTCAGGAGACAGAATACAATTATCCCATTTGGAGTTTGACATGAATAGAAGGATTAGTCTTTTCTGCCCAAAATAAAATATGTTGGTGGCTCTAGATATAGTTAAGACATGAGTCTGGAGCCCAGCATGGCTTTATTGTTGCCATAGCACTCGTATCCTTCTCAGAAAACTTACAGGCCCCTTCCGGCCCACTGCAGCACTGGGGTCCCTGGCCCGCGGAGTCTCCGGACACCCGCAAGGACCCACACAGGATCCACCACGGGATCCTAAGACCTCTGGTGAGTGGAACACAACTTCTGCCAGGAGGCAGGTTCAATCTGATATCTGGGCACCTTCCCTGCAAGAAAAGAGCTTGCCTGCAGAGAGTATTCTGACCACTGAAAATAAGGATAGAGCTAGTCTCCCAGGTCTACTGATAGAGGCTAACATAATCACCTGAGGAACAAGCTCTAAACAGAGACAACTATAACAACTACCTCCAGAGAATAACAGATGGCGAAAGGCAAACGTAAGAATCCTACTAACAGAAATCAAGACCACTCACCATCATCAGAACGCAGAACTCCCACCCCACCTAGTCCTGGGCACCCCAACAAAACCGAAAAGCTAGACCCGGATTTAAAAGCATATCTCATGATGATGATAGAGGACATCAAGAAGGACTTTAATAACTCACTTAAAGAAATACAGGAGAACACTGCTAAAGAGTTACAAGTCCTTATAGAAAAACAAGAAAACACTCCAAACAGGTGATGGAAATGAACAAAACCATACTAGACCTTAAAAGGGAAGTAGACACAATAAAGAAAACCCAAAGTGAGGAAACGCTGGAGATAGAAACCCTAGGAAAGAAATCTGGAACCATAGACGCGAGCATCAGCAACAGAATACAAGAGATGGAAGAGAGAATCAAAGGTGCAGAAGATTCCATAGAGAACATTGGCACAACAATCAAAGATAATACAAAACGCAAAAAGATCCTAACTCAAAACATCCAGGAAATCCAGGACATAATGAGAAAACCAAACCTACGGATAATAGGAGTTGATGAGAAAGAAGATTTTCAACTTAAAGGGCTGGCGAATATCTTCAACAAAATTATAGAAGAAAACTTCCCAAACCTAAAGAATGACATGCCCACGAACATACAAGAAGCCTACAGAACTCAAAATAGACTGGACCAGAAAAGAAATTCCTCCTGACACATAATAATCAGAACAACAAATGCACTAAATAAAGAGAGAATATTAAAAGCAGTAAGGGAGAAAGGTCAAGTAACATATAAATGCACGCCTATCAGAATTACACCAGACTTTTCACCAAAGACTATGAAAGCCTGAAGAGCCTGGACAGATGTTATACAGACACTAAGAGAACACAAATGCCAGCCCAGGC
The DNA here is from genome assembly GCF_000001635.26 of Mus musculus. Lineage (NCBI taxonomy): Eukaryota > Metazoa > Chordata > Mammalia > Rodentia > Muridae > Mus > Mus musculus. The sequence goes on along the minus strand of NC_000084.6, from coordinate 3,607,887 downwards.
TACTATACCCGGCCAAACTCTCAATTACCATAGATGGAGAAACCAAAGTATTCCACGACAAAACCAAATTCACACATTATCTTTCCACGAATCCAGCCCTTCAAAGGATAATAACAGAAAAAAAAAAAAAAGACGATACAAGGACGGAAATCATGCCCTAGAAAAAGCAAGAAAGTAATCCCTCAACAAACCAAAAAGAAGACAGCCACAAGAAAAGAATGCCAACTCTAACAACAAAAATAAAAGGAAGCAACAAATACTTTTCCTTAATATCTCTTAATATCAATGGAATGAATTCCCCAGTAAAAAGACTTAGACTAACAGACTGCCTACACAAACAGGACCCAACATTCTGCTGCTTACAGAAAACCCATCTCAGGGTAAAAGACAGACACTACCTCAGAGTGAAAGGCTGGAAAACAATTTTCCAAGCAAATGGTCTGAAGATACAAGCTGGAGTAGCCATTCTAATATCGGATAAAATCAACTTCCAACCCAAAGTTATCAAAAAGGACAAGGAGGGACACTTCATACTCATCAAAGGTAAAATCCTCCAAGAGGAACTCTCAGTTCTGAATATCTATGCTCCAAATGCAAGGGCAGCCACATTCATTAAAGAAACTTTAGTAAAGCTCAAAGCACACATTGCACCTCACACAATAATAGTGGGAGACTTCAACACACCACTTTCATCAATGGACAGATCGTGGAAACAGAAACTAAACAAGGACACAGTGAAAATAACAGAAGTTATGAAACAAATAGATCTGACAGATATCTACAGAACATTTTATGCTAAAACAAAAGGATATACCTTCTTCTCAGCACCTCACGAGACCTTCTCCAAAATTGACCATATGATTGGTCAAAAAACAGGCCTCAACAGATACAAAAATATTGAAATTGTCCCATGCATCCTATCAGACCACCATGACCTAAGGCTGATCTTCAATAAAAACATAAATAAGGGAAAGCCAACATTCACGTGGAAACTGAACAACACTCTTCTCAATGATACCTTGGTCAAGGAAGGAATAAAGAAAGACATTAAAGACTTTTTAGAGTTTAATGAAAATGAAGCCACAACATACCCAAACCTATGGGACACAACGAAAGCATTTCTAAGAGCTCTGAGTGCCTCCAAGAAGAAACTGGACAGAGCACACACTAGCAGCTTGATAACACATCTAAAAGCTCTAGAAAAAAAGGAAGAAAATTCACCCAAGAGGAGTAGACGGCAGGAAATAATCAAACTCAGGGGTGAAATCAACCAAGTGGAAACAAGAAGAACTATTCAAAGAATTAACCAAACGAGGAGTTGGTTCTTTGAGAAAATCAACAAGATAGATAAACCCTTAGCTAGACTCACTAGAGGGCACAGGGACAACATCCTAATTAACAAAATCAGAAATGAAAAGGGAGACATAACAACAGATCCTTAAAAAATCCAAAACACCATCAGATCCTTCTACAAAAGGCTATACTCAACAAAACTGGAAAACCTGGACGAAATGGACAAATTTCTAGACAGATACCAGGTACCAAAGTTAAATCAGAATCAAGTTAACGATCTAAATAGTCCTATATCCCCTAAAGAAATAGAAGCAGTCATTAGTAGTCTCCCAGCCAAAAAAAGCCCAGGAACTGATGGATTTAGTGCAGAGTTCTACTAGATCTAATTCCAGTTCTGCACAAAGTATTCCACAAAATAGAAGTAGAGGGAACTCTACCCAACTCATTCTATGAAGCCACAATTATTCTGATACCTGAACCACAGAAACATCCAACAAAGATAGATAACTTGAGACCAATTTCCCTTATGAATATCGATGCAAAAATACTCAATAAAATTCTCGCTAACCGAATCCAAGAACACATTAAAACAATCATCCATCCTGACCAAGTAGGTTTTATTCCAGGCATGCAGGGATAGTTTAATATATGAAAATCCATCAATGTAATCCATTATATAAACAAACTCAAAGACAAAAACCACATGATCATCTCATTAGTTGCAGAAAAAGCATTCGACAAGATCCAACACCCATTCATGATAAGTCTTGGAAAGATCAGGAATTCAAGGCCCACACATAAACATGATAAAAGCAATCTACAGCAAACCATTAGCCAACATCAAAGTAAATAGTGAGAAGCTTGAAGCAATCCCACTAAAATCAGGGACTAGACAAGGCTGCCCACTTTCTCCCTACCTATTCAACATAGTACTTGAAGTCCTAGTTTGACAACAAAAGGAGATCAAGGGGATACAAATTGGAAAAGATGAAGTCAAAATATCACTTTTTGCAGATGTTATGGTAGTATATATAAGTGACTCTGAAAATTCCACATAAAACCAGACACACTGAAACTTATAGAGGAGAAATTGGGGAAAAGCCTCAAAGATATGGGCACAGGGGAGAAATTCCTGAATAGAACAGCAATGGCTTGTGCTGTAAGATCAAGGATTGACAAATGGGACCTCATGAAACTGCAAAGCTTCTGCAAGGCAAAAGACACCGTCAATAAGAAAAAAGACCACCAACAGATTGGGAAAGGATCTTTACCTATCTTAAATCAGACAGGGGACTAATATCCAATATATATAAAGAACTCAAGAGGGTGGACTCCAGAAAATCAAATAACCCCCTTAAAAATGGGACTCAGAGCTAAACAAAGAATTCTCCCCTGAGGAATACTGAATGGCTGAGAAGCACCTGAAAAAATTTTCAACATCCTTAATCATCAGAGAAATGCAAATCAAAACAACCCTGAGATTCCATCTCACAGCAATCAGAATGGCTAAGATCAAAAATTCAGGTGACAGCAGATGCTGGTGAGGATGTGGAGAAAGAGGAACATTCCTCCATTGTTAGTGGGATTGCAACCTTGTACAACCACTCTGGAAATCAATCTGGCGGTTCCTCAGAAAATTGGTACTACCGGAGGATCCTGCAATACCTCTCCTGGACATATATCCAGAAGATGTCCCAACCGGTAAGAAGGACACATGCTCTACTATGTTCATAGCAGTCTTATTTATAATAGCCAGAAGCTAGAAAGAACCCAGATGCCCCTCAACAGAGGAATGGATACAAAAAATGTTGTACATTTACACAATGGAGTACTACTCAGCTATTAAAAAGAATGAATTTGTGAAATTCCTAGGCAAATGGTTGGACCTGGAGGGCATCATCCTGAGTGAGGTAACACAATCACAAAAGAACTCAAATGATATGTACTCACTGATAAGTGGATATTAGCCCAGAAACTTAGTATAGTGAGATAGAAGGTACAATTTGCAAAACACATGAAACTGAAGAAGAAAGTGTGGACACTTTGCCCGTTCTTAGAATTGGGAACAAAATACCCATGGAAGGAGTTACAGAGACAAAGTTTGGAGCTGTGACAAAAGGATGGATCATCTAAAGACTGCCATATCCAGGGATCCATCCCATAATTAGCCTCCAAACGATGACACCATTGCATACACTAGCAAGCGTTTGTTGCAAGGACCGTGATATAGCTGTCTCTTGTGAGACTATGCCGGGGCCTAGCAAACACAGAAGTGGATGCTCACAGTCAACTATTGGATGGATCACAGGGCCCCCAATGGAGGAGCTAGAGAAAGTATCCAAGGAGCTAAAGAGATCTGCAACCCTGTAGGTGCAACATTATGAACTAACCAGAACCCCGGAGCTCTTGACTCTAGCTGCATATGTATCAGAAGATGGCCTAGTCAGCCATCACTGGAAAGAGAGGCCCATTGGACAGGCAAACTTTATATGCCCCAGTACAGGGGAACGCCAGGGCCAAAAAATGGGAATGGGTGGGTAGGGGAGTCAGGGGGAAGGGTGTGGGGGACTTTTGGGATAGCATTGGAAATGTAATTGAGGAAAATACGTAATAAAAAAAAAAGCAACCAAAAAAAAAAAGAAAAAAAGAAAAGAAAACTTACAGTCCTCAAGGTTACCATTTTTATGTTATGTCACTTTGAGTACTTTGGTTTTGTTTTCTCTGCCGGTGTTGCCAGAACAGAACATTACTTTAACCCCAAATTCAAACACACTCCACTGTTTTGGCCAAAAGGAAGAACACTTGCAATGAAAGCTTCAGAAAGTTAATCGCTACCACAACGTAGCAAGGCCCCAAAGATTCATTTCATTTTGAGGTTCCATCTCAATGTTCTTAGTATCAGCAGCAACACATGGGTTAACTTGTTGAATACTTTGTTTTATACATCTAAGTCATTAGCAGCTGTTGAACTTGAGCCTATACCTGAAAAAGCAGGAAGCATCCAAGAAGCCCTAGGTTTTATTCTCTCAATTGTTTGTGGGTGGTATGAATGCATGTATGTTCACATGCAGGAGTGATTATACATATGTGTGTTTCACATGTGGGGTCTGCATATACATGTATGTGGTGCATTCACATATGTGTGCATTCATACATTGTATAGTGTGCAAGTTCATGCATTTAGGAATGTGCATGCACACATCTGTGCAAACATATGTGTCCATATATGAGGGCTTGAAATACATTTGCATGTTCATATATGTATGTGTTCATATATAAGGTATATGTGCATGTGTGTACCATGCAAGCATGTGTGTAGATGTTCACATGAAGGTATGCATGCATATGTGTGGTATACAAGGATTTGAGTATATATGTTCATATTAGTGGGTATATATGAATTTGCATTCACGTGGGTTACATGCACATGGTGTTTAAGTATATATACATATGGGCTCATGTGTGGTGTGCATGCACATGTGCATGCATGTCTTAATGTGTGTACAAGCATCTGTGGGTATATGCAATGCAGACATATGTGTTCATATGTGGCATATGCATTCATGTGTATGTGATCTGCATCCATGTTTGTGTTCACATGGGTCTAGATGCATGTGTGTACACATACATGTATATATGGGTCTTTACATGTGGTATATGAATGCACTTGTGATGTGGCTTGCATGCATTGTGTATTGTGTTCATATGTGTGGGTTATACACATATGATATATATGTGCTCATATGTATGGGTTTGTACATGCACATGTGGGTATGTATGTGTGTATTGCCCGAGCTTTTGTCCCTGCCGGCAAGAACACACTCAGGACAACCGGAATCTTCTGCAGCAAAAAGCTTTTATTGCTTACTTATCAGGAGGGAAGACCCCGAACCAGGAAAATGGCGCTGCTTATATAGCCCGCAGTGTGACTTTTCAGCATCTGATGTGGCCTGACAGCTCCTGATTCGTTGCTCGCCCATCACCCCAATACTACGCCGCGAGATAGGCAGTGACTAGGTGTGAGTTCACTCTTGCACTTGCGCATAAGGTTTGTTTACTAGTTAGGCACAGTGGAAGCCAGCGCCATCTTATAATGGCGATTGCTCACGGCACACACGCGATTGCTCGCGGCACGGCTCTCCACATGTGTGCATATAGAGATCAAGGTTTATCACTGAAGATAGCTGGCTAGCACCAGGAATCCCTGTTTCTGCCTCTGGAGTGCTGAGATTACATGCAGGATGCTCTATCGATCTATATGTGTGTTCTGAGCACATAAATTCAGATCTTTACCCATGAACAGCAAGTGCTTTAGACATTGAGGTATCTCTCCAACACAAAACTCTAGCTTTTAGATTCAATGATAGTGCTGTCCTTAGGTGTTCTTTGTGGAGATATAGTCAGATTGGACCTCAGTTTATGCATGTAACCAAAGAATATCACAAATGGGATGATTTCCAGGTATCTATAATTCTAGGAATATTAAATAGCCTTGTCAAATGTGAAGGTAAATTATATATGTGATAATAAAAGAATGTATATGCCAACTAGGTCTTGTTCAAAGTTATATCTCAGGCTTTACTGAAGCTTTCCACACACAGGCAAGAATCCCAGGGAACCTCCACATCTCATGTCACTTCTCCTGGTTTTGAGACTGTGGTGTCTTCATGACAATATCACCAAGTGTAGCACCAGAAGGGAGCCCTGAGTGTTATCCCTGAAGTGGAAGCACACACATGTCAAACCCTGCCATGGCAGCATGAAGGTAAAGTAGGAGTTGTCCGAATGTTTCCAATTTGCAAAGCAAATGCATCGCATCTGAAGAGGTTTTTTTTTTTTTTTTTTTTGCTAGGGAACAGAATGGCCCAGGGAATTGGTAATTGGTAATGAGCCTTTCAGGTCTCTGTTACCCTTCTGAGCTCAGCTAATAGTGGGATCACAGGATACTGCTGGAAATCTCTGCAACATGAACCAGACCCTGGATCCCCTTTGTAGCTTAAAACACTAGAGTAGTATGTGCCTGACAGAAGAACCCAGAGGAAGCTCGGGATAGAAACTGCAGCAGACCAGGAGCCTGTGAGCTAAGGGTTGTCTCAGGATCTGTGCTTTCCCCAAGAACATTCCATGTGAAAAGTCCAAGGAATGTCAAGCCTAAAGAAATAGAATTCCTGTCCACCTCACATTCTTGAAGGGCCAGGAATTCCAGTTTTGGAATTCTTATTTCTTCCTAATTACTCTCCCTTAGGAGGCCATCCCACTTCAGCAAATTTCAGGGTAAAGTGGATCTCAGCGCTTATCATGTGCTGTGTGAATCAATATCTTCATTAAGAAACAAAAGAAGGTTTAGCATGAGGCCTGCATGAACAAACCAAAATCTTTGATATTTCCAAGATACATTTCCACATTCCAATGCGGTCTGCTACACTGTAACAATTTGTGGTCACCCTAGAGAAGCCTCCAAGCAGAAACACAGTGCTAATGTCACTCGGTTCCCTGCCCGCTCCACTTCCATATTTATATAGTTACTTTTCCTTTACACTCTTCAGTTTATAGCAGCAATAATTTTCCCTCATATATAGTCCAACGAACAACCAATTAACAAACGCCCAAAGCGCTCAGCACTCTTGGCCATACAGCGTAGTGGGTCATTAATTTGGTGAAGGAAGGGCTAACAAAGCCATAAACCAGGACTTGGATTTTAGAAGTTGGTGCAATTCTACATTATTAAAAAGGAAAATGTAGTAAAAATAATAAAGGCTTTGCCAAAACTCTACAGCAAAGTCAATTAATCTCACAAAGAGCACAGAGTCTGTGATATGAACTTACATTTGGAGCTGCTTAGCCTATAAAGGCAGCTCCAGGCATCATCTCTTGCAAATCATACTTCAGGGCTCCTGCTGTGGTCTGAGTAACATGCCTGAACCATCCTTTGCACAAGCCAGGGTGAGGCCTTGAAGAGACAGGCAAACATCCATGCAAACAGCTGCATGAGTGCAAGTTTCATATGTATATACACAGCTATCATCGAAAGTTCATATGGCAAAAGCAATCCTTGTGTGACAGAGAGTGAAACAAGCACATGCTTCATTATAGAGACATGCAATAAACTTTTAAGATGCTTTTTTAAAGTTTATTTCCATCAGCAAATGGTAACACTTACACATTTATGTCTGTAATAAATTTCACTTTCATTTGGAAATCAGTTTTCACTTTCTCTCAAAAATCATAAATATATATGACACACACATACACACCCATATATATGTATGTATGCAAAAAGACTAAAGTTTCATTCCTTGTTTGTATATTATTGTGGGCAATAAGTATCTTTTTGTCTCTTACTGATCAACAGGAAATGATTAAATACTAAGCAAGATTATTTTCATAGGTTATTCTCTAAACCAGTTTCCAACAAAGTATGAGAGTTAACTAACAGATTTTTTAAAGGAAAGTAAAGATATATTTGATTAAAATCTAATGAAATCTTCCAAATTCCTTAAATAAAATAAAATTGAATCTCCTCAGCCCAGTGGCTCCTGTTCTCAGCCTCCATTCAAACATGAGCTTTCCAGTATACTTAGTACTAATTAGCTGCAGTTCTGTCTATATTTTGCTTTTTCTCCTACACTGGAAAACTAGCAGGGGGTTAGCCCTGAAGAAATAAGATTATTAAAACTTTAATAAGCCAAGCCTTTGAACCTTTCCACATTCTTTACCATTTTTCTCACATGTCCAGCCTGGGGTCTACACAGTGTTACAGTGCCCAGTTGGACTTTGTGTTGACAGTTTTAGTCACCTTGAATATTGTCTTTTCTTAAGAAAAAAGATAAGGGTGGAGAGAGAGGAAGCAAAAGAAAGAATGTTGATTTTATAGTCCTTCTAAGCAAAGGAATCCTGTTAGTTTAAAACTAAGTTTGTAAGATGATTTCTGTCCATTTGAGTTAAGTGTTCCCAACAGTGCAACTGTTTTCCTCCATCTGCTGGAGGTAACTTGTCAGGCAGCCTAGCAACAGGCCTGCTTAAAAACAGGTACTCTCTGAACAAAGCTAAAAGGCTACATGAGAGTGAAAGGGGACTTCGCCTTGGAAACTTGAACTCTTGAGACTGTCAAAAAGAAAGACTGAAGAGAAAGTATCTTCCTTACAAAATTTGCTGTACCTGGATCCCCCAAAGAAAGCGATGTTTGCATATAGCTAGAGCAAATAAAACTGCCTTCCACAGAATTCAGCATGGCAGTTGTATTATTCCAGAGACACTTGCAGCTCCCAAAAAGCCAATTATTAACTTTTTTTCTTTTTTTCAGTATAAGAGCTGCAATTATTCAAGGAAAGTATTGCCACAGGAAGGAATACAGTTCATTGAACCTCACAGATATCTGCTGTCTACTTTGGTGTAGATGAACAGGTGTGTCAAACTACATTCAGTGTTCCTGAGAGGGAAGGAAGCACCTTCTTGTTTTCTCCCTTGCTGTTGAGGCATGTTGCTATGATGGCCAAATTCCAGAAGCCAAGGTAGATCTTAAATCCAAGAGACAAAAGCAATGAGAGGTTAATCCCTGAGATAAGAACCTGGGTTGCAGTGACCATGGAGCTACCTTTCCAGTTATTGAAGACAAAGCACTAACTTATTTTTCACACTAAAGAGGTATCTTTATTGTCCAATCCACTGTTGTATTGGGTATTTATTTTATGAAACAAAAGTTAGTCTAAAGTATCACCTACCTTATGTTATTCTATTTGTATTAGTGTTTGACTAGCTGAAAAAGAGAAAGGCAGCCCTGACCTGGCCATCTGCCTATTAGAGAGAAACAAAGGATACTACCTTATCTTACACTGCTCTGTGGCTCGGAGTTAGGACTCCACGTGATCCTGTTGAGCATAAACAGTCTTATAGAACATCAGCACTTGACAGTAAAGGATCAAAAGTTCAAAAAAAAAAAGAAGGAAGGAAGGAAGGAAGGAAGGAAGGAAGGAAGGGAGAGAGGAAGGGAGGGAGAGGGAGGGAGGGAGGGAGGGAGGAAGGAAGGAAGGAAGGAAGAAAGGAAGGAAGGAAGGAAGGAAGGATAGCTCCACAGTTAAGAGTACTAGTTGCTCTGCAGAGGACCCAGGTTTGGTTCCTAGCACCCACCCAATGGCTTATAGCTAATCAATTATCTGTACCTCCAGTTCCAAAGTATCCATACACTCTTCTGATTTCCACAGTCACAAAGCATGCATGTAGTGCACATACATACATGCAGGCAAACACTCATAGAAGATAAACAATAAAAATATAATGGAAATTAAATAAATTTTATATTATTTATTATATAATTTTATTATTTATTTACTCCATATTAATATATGTTAAGACATGCTAAGTATGGTGGCAGTCACCAATAATTTCAGAACTTGGGAAGGATTGAAAACTCAAGGCCAGCCTGAGATTCAGTGAGAGTTTTCAACCAGACAGGACTATGTAACAATGCCCTGTCTCAAAAGAAAATAATAAAATAAAAATAAATATAAAGTCATCAGGCAATATAAATAATAAAGTAAAATAAAATATAATAATATAGTAAAATCATTCTGTATCATATATAAACACATGAACATTATCCAAGTCACCATGCAGCCATCCTCTCTTCCTAGCTATCCTTCAGCCTTCTAGTGACCTATTAAGATCCACTGTTGTAGAATTAATTAATGCCACTTCTTGACAGCATCCAATTCAAACCAAAGCCATGCTTCCTTCCATTCTTTGCCTAAGCCCCTCACCTAGTCCAAATCCTCCGAGTCTTTTCTGACACACTCCCTTGGTGACTCTTCTATCCGTGCAGTGAGGCAAATAAAGCCAATTGGTTCAGAGGCAGGTGCATGTGCACTGGAGGTCTTTCATCTATGGGCATTTATATATATCAATGTAGCAAAGTTTGTGTCTCCCTACAATAGAATACAACCAATCATACCTAACAGCCCAACTGCAATTCAAATTTTTGCAACCGAATGGAAGCGTTCAGGTCTTGAAAAACTCTGCCAAGAAACGGAAGCTTCGGTTTCTGGCAATCAGAATCATCCCATGCTCTTGAGCTGTATGCACAGCCTGGACCAGACCCATCTGACCCCTCCTCTGGTGACAAGGATGTGGTAACACAGTAAGCTTAGCTGGGCACTGCTTCCAATGGACAGCCTACTGCACAGATGGTGAGTGCTACTCAGCACCTGCTTCTCCCAAGTCCTTGGCCCTGCTCTCTTTCTCTTCTACCTTCTCATTTTCAAAATGGCTAGGAGTTGTCAAAATTTGTTTACTTAGAGCTGCTATAAGTGACTTGGGCCTGGACTCAGCTCTTAGAACAGAGCTATCCCCTGGTCACTTGTTGGCAGCATTCTTGTGAAAGTGTCTGACACTTTTCCTGATGCTTTGTTTGGGCCTGGAGAGATGGCTCAGCAGTTAAGAACACTGCTCTTCCAGAGGAGTCACGTTCAATTTCCAGCACGTGCATGGTGGCTCACAGTACATGTCTGTAAGTCCAGTTCCAGGGTACCCAACGTCCTCACACAGACAGGTAAGAAACCAATACACCTAAAATAAAAACAAATTATTTTTTAAAACACAAATGTCTACAGTTGACGGCTCTTCTTGCAACATAGGACTAGTCCCTGCAAAGAACTCACAAAGAACAAAGCCAAGAGCATCTCTGTGTCCACGGTCAGTCCCCTTTCTCCTTATCCTCCTGAGTCACAGAGGAGATGGCTGCCATTTTATTGTTTGTTTGCTCAGTCCCCTAAATTTTAATTCATTCTTTCACCCTAGTTAATGCTTGATGTTTTATTCTGGAGTAACTTTTCAAATTTGTTCAGTTTCCTGTTTCTTTTTTTTAAAAGTTATTTGCTTATTGGTCACTACACCTTAAATCCTAAATTTGCAATGATCTATTTTGAATCAATACTTAGTTTTGATAGCATTTGAAAATACCAACCATATTATTTTCACACAAGCTTACACATTTTCAGTGTATTGGCATAAATTGATTTATACACGTGTTTTAAATCACAGGGAACACAATGGGGAACTCCCAACATAAGTGCAACACTTTTTAAATGTTTTTGACGCTCATTCATTCATTCATTCATTCATTCTATTGTTTGTCTACATTGTTACCATTCCAGAGTCATTTCCCAGTGGCCTCTGAGTCAAGGGCCTGTTATTCCATCCTGAATGATTCCCTACAGTGTTTCTCTTTTGGCAGATCTACTGTCAGTAGGAGCCTGCTGCTTTTATCTGTGAATCTTGGAATTTCTTTTGGTTGTGAAGTGTGGGGTTGTGGTGAGATCCTGCTGATCAACAGCTCTTTTGTTTCAGAGTTTTTATCATCCTCTCATCATCTTCTGGCCTCTGGGTTTCCAGTGAGAAAATGGTACTAATTTATCCAAGGATTCATATTTGTGAAATTCTCTATTCCCTTGCTGCTTTAAAGGGTATATGTAAATCCATATATTAAAATATAGACTTAATGTAGATTTAAATGTGGACACTGATATGAGGTGGGGGTTATGTTTGTTTGTTTGTTTGTTTGTTTACAAATCAGATCCTCCCCTCCACACCCTATTTGCTTTTTCTTATTTTCTTTTGAGACAGGGTATCACTCTGTACCCAAGCTGGACTTAAAGTCATTGGTAATCTTCCTGTTTGAGGCTCTTGAGGGCTGAAATTACAAGTGCAGGCCTACAGTATCACACCCAGCTAGGATTTGCTATTGTGGACTGTCAGTGCCAATAGCCATTCATTTGTTTAATACTATTTCAAACTATATCTGTGAATATTCTAGTACTTATCTACTTATATACTGTTACTAAAATCTCTTTTCTGGTATTTCAGAAGCCAAGCAATCACAGAACAGTTTCTTAAATGCATGAAGCCAGAGGGATGGTCATACCTCCTGGGTCTTTACAGCTGACCTGTGGGCTAGAGCATTCCTTAAATTCTCAAACCTGGCTGCTTATAGCACCACCTTAAGCACCCTTTCCTGCTTGTATGAGTCTACAAATTTACCCTAAGGACAATTCTAGTGTCCACCCAGGTTCCTCTTGAGCTCCAATCAAGCCCTATGCATGCACATTTCACTTCAGCACCTTGGTTAAGTACTAGTTCATCAAAGTCCTCATTTCCCCACCCCTACCCCCAATCTTAGCACAAGAAGCTCTCTCCTTCTTATCCTTCCCAGACTTTTGTGTCTGTCTGATGCATATCTTATCTTTGGTCCTCTGCTCCACCTGACTTTCAACTGGAGCTGATATTAGGAAACCATTTTAGGCTATGACTTTAAGAGCAAAAGGAGAGAGCAGAGAATACAGATGAGTGCAAGATTCTACACCAAGTAAGCTCAGAAAAATGCCAAAGACACAGCGAAGAGCTAACTGCAGGACATCACTCAATTAGTACAATGTGTGTGTAGCATAGATGAGGCTCTGGGTTTGAATCCCAGTACTAAACATACATGCACACACACTCACACAGTACATAAATCTGTAATTAAATAAATGTAATTAAAAATCAAATTAAATCTGTTTTAATCCAAGTGATAATTTAGGAAAAGCAGATATCTGGGGAAAACAGAAGATAAAAAAAGAGAGGAAAGGAGGAAGAACCACTGGCACCAGTATTTAGACATGGACTCCATGAGCCAGAAGCATAACTGAGACCTTGCTGTTGGGCAGCTGTAGTACCTGCTCCAAGGAGTCATACCTTCAAACTACTAAAAATTGTCCTCTGCCCTTCACATGTGCTTGGGAGCATCCTCAATTTCCCGTAGATACACATACATTCCCAAATAAGCCTTCTACAAAGGACTTTGTTCCAAGTAAATAAATAATTGCCTCTAAAAGTAAAGAACAAAAGTCTCAGGGCCTCTCCTGAACCCCCTTCAAAAAACCTTTGACTTTCGTGAACATATATCTGTAAAGAGATTTTTTTCCTTTAGATTAATTAGTATGTTTATGTTTAGTTTGTTATTTTTCAGCTTAAAACTCCCTCCCCCTCCCCCCTCCCCCCTCCCCCTCCCCCCCTCCCCCTTCCCCTCCCCCTCCCCCTCCCCCTCCCCCCTTCCCCTCCCCCTCCCTCTCCATGTCTGTCTATTTATGTACATGAGTATGGTTGCCTTTCAAAGACAGAAGGTGCTGGGTTCCTTGGTGCTAGAGTAATATGGTGCTTGGAACTTAACTTTGGCCCTCTGGGAGAATAGCAAAGGCTCATAACCACTGAGTTGTCCCTCCAGCACTGTAAAGCTTTTTTGGAAGAATAATCTTTGACTCTCTTCCAGTCACATCATTTCACGATATTAATCCAGACATGTGAATTTTGCTTGCAGAAAAAAAAAAATAGACTTTTATGGATATGTGCTACATCCACTCCAGTAGTGACTCTCGTGACAGGCCTGGAGGCCTAGAAGCAGTCCCGAGGCAAAGAGTTTCATGGAAACTTAGTCTCCTGGAACCGTGGGATCCCATAGCACATATGCTCTAAGCCTGTCCCGGAGTTAGTCTGATGTATGGATCTGTGTGCTCTCTTTCAGTACTGTTTTATTATAAGTGCCTTTAAGGACTGATTTTTGACATATAGCCAAGCCTCCACCAGTGTTCCAGTGTCCTAGGAAGTCCTTGAGCCTACCCTGAGCTTGGAATTCAGTAAGAATGTTACCCATTCAGTAACATTCAAATTTACCTCTTGTAGAGACAGAGAAAGTAATCAGGCATTACAATTTACTTGAATTGAGCTAGAAACCCGGGGCTAGTCTACATAGTAATTACTTAGAACAATAGCTGAGTCACACCCATACACAGGAATACACAAAGGCCTAGGAAATTGGTCGGTTGTGGTTTTAGGAGGAACTGTAGTATTATTCATGAAAGGGTTAATAGAATGGAATTCCCCTGGTGCATGTTTTTCACTAGTCACAGAGGAATAGCATTGTCAGGTATTTACTAAAGGACCCCTGGTGGTGGGCTTAACAATAGACTAGCATTGCATTAGAGCATTCACCTGGCTCCTGTGTTTAGCTGATCTTAATTAAGGGTCATTCCTATCTCAGTTGTAAACACAGCCTGGCACCCCCTAGCTTTTTATGTATGCATTTTCTTTGTTTTGTGTGGATGTACCTTGGCAGGTGTATTCACCTAGCTTTCTTGTTTCTCTTTTGTATTATAAGACTGGTGCTCACTTGGAAAAAAAATGCATTCAGATACACACTCTCTCTGTGTGTCCATACTTGTTTGTCACCAATGCCAACTCCTTGCTCACCTGTAACCAGAACCCTGATTTCTCCCGCGGCAGATATAGAACATTCTGTGTCACCCCAGGCTTTTAGCTACAGAAATGGAGGAACAATTCCATGTCTGATGTAGGAGTAAACAAGTGTAAGGAGATCCAGTTGCTCAGTGTTTCCCGGCACATGGACCTTTCAGACAAGCAAATCCATCTATACCTGTTAACAAGCCTGACTGATTTTGGAAAGAATCTATGAGTCTTTATAGCACAAATTCTAGTTGTTTTTTTTTAAAGATTGATTGATTGATTGATTATATGTAAGTACACTGTAGCTATTTTCAGGCGCACCAGAGAGGGCATCAGATCTCATTATGGGTGGTTGTGAGCCACCATGTGGTTGCTGGGATTTGAACTTCGAACCTTTGGAAGAGTAGTCGGGTGCTCTTACCCACTAAGCCATCTCACCAGCCCCCTCTAGTTGGTTTTTAAAGCTTAATTCATATAAAAATGACACCTCAAGCTTTCGCAAGACTATCTACTTTATCATTATAACTTCTAGCCAAAGATTTGTCAACTGTGTATCCATCTGAACAAAAACCATATGTACTTAGAAGACATCAGCCTCCAGGATGTGGACACACACAGCCTGGATGTCATCATAAGAACAGTGTCTCAGTTAGGTTTCTATTGCTGGAATAAACATCATGACCAAAGCAACTTGGGAAGGAAAGGGTTTATTTGGCTTATATGTCTGGGTCATAATTGTCTTAAGAAAGCAAGAACTCAAGGCAGAAACCTGGAGGCAAGAACTAAAGAAGAAGCATTGAGGGAAAACTGCTAAATAGATTGCTTCTCATAACATGATCAGCCCACTTTCTTATACTATCCAGGACAACCTACCCAGGTATGCCACACCCACAGTGGGAAGAGGCCTCCTCTATAGATTAGTGATATAGACAATGTCCCCACAAACTTGCCAACAGGGAGCTGGATGGAGGTTCCCTCCTGTCTCTAGTTTATATCAAGCTGACAAGAAACTAACTAGGACAAACTGGATCCTGAGAACCAGAGGTTGTCTTCGACCATTGTCTTGGGAGTAGTCAAGTCCAGGTAGAAACAAAGAAGGCTATAACAGGATCAGAAGTGTTCTCAACTTGAGCCATCTGATACCAGCTCATCTCTGCTCTTGTGTGACAGTTTTCTTTCTCTGTCCCGTTTGAACTGAATGGTTCACCTGGAAGCAAGGATGGGTAAAAATATCACAATAACATTATATATATATATATATATATATATATATATATATATATATATATATATATATATATAATGCATTTTTTACATATGTAGAAAGAGAGTGGATTTTTTTTAGCTGTTATTTCTCTAGGCCTGTTTTTCTAAAGTGCTTCAAAAGAGAGTTTATACATTGAAGTCTTGCCTGCCTGTATATTCACTGACCTCCCTATATGAATCTGGTGGAACAATCTGATATTATTCCATAATTCATCCAGTTCACACTCCAGTGTGAACTGCTTCACTTTGATTTTCTGCTGGCCTTCAATATGGGACAGCTAAATGCCTCTCCTTAGATACAGCCAAGCTTCAGTCATCCCCCATTCCTCTGGAGGACAAACTCTGAAGTCTCTTATCATGACAGATGAACAGAGACAATGTGTCTGTCATAGCTACTGCTTTAGAGTAGACTACAAGCATTACTCATAGATTTGAATAATCACCTCATTTGCATGAATAGCACTGTACCATGACCTAGAAAGGAGGCTTTCTGAAGTTCTTTCTCTGGGCAGTCTATGTTTGTGGAGGGGCTCCTGGGGCTCCACACCACATCCTTGTTTGCCCCTAACTAGATTCTTTCTGCAGCCATTGCTAATGGAACTGAATCTCTAACCAGCTGGTACAACTTTACTGAACCCATCCTGGGGTCCTCATTGGCAGCTCTGGCATGGTGCTTAACACATTGGGTTCAGGTTAGTATCCTCACATGTTGGAGAAGTGAGCCATACCGTGTAAGCAACCATTTGAGCCATCAATATAGATCCTTTCTTTTTTGAGCTTGTAACCCCAGTCACATGGGGAATCCTAAATGCATCCCCAGAAGCTAGGCTCAGTTCGTTGATGCACCTTGTTAGTGGTCCCCATGCCTTCCTTGTTGCTCTACTCTGCCTCTCACTCCTGCCTTGCATCGTCCTCCACATAAACACACAAGCTCTCAAGCCTTGATTCCACCACCAGATTTGATTTTGTGAAAATTCCCAAAAGTAAGGGGATGGGGGGACAAGAAAAAGGAGGGGGGAGGAAGAGGAGGAGGAGGAGGAGGAGGAGGAGGAGGAGGAGGAGGAGGAGGAGGAGAAGGAAAACATTATGTACCTATTTTTAGTTCTCACCCAAGATTTCTGCTTGATGGACCATCTGCTGCATAGCATGCTGTCCTGACTCCTCATCTTCTATGTGCATATCCATTTTTGTGCAGATCCTTCTGTGTGCAGATCCCTCTATGTGTGGATATGTCTATGTTCTTATCCATCTATGTACAGATCCACCTATGTGTGGATCCATCTGTATGTGGTATACATACTCTATTTTAACATTTAATTTCTCTTGTCCTTTTATGATTGGGTAAAACGTGCAACATATTCAAGTTCTTGTTTTCAACAGGCAAAGCCATATGCACTTAATAAAATCTAACGTATTCCCAATATGATGATTAAACACTACATGAATTTTTGCAAACTTCACATATCTAAGTGATAAAAATATAAACTTGAGCAATCTTCTCAAACGCCAGCTTTATTTCATCATTTACCTAAATAACAAAGAGTAGTCCCCCTCTCACCGCTATCATTTCAAATCTTTAGCCTCTCTCTTTTACTCTGGCTTTTGTTCATCTTTACTTGAATATCTCCTGGGAGTAGCATCCAGGATTTCCATCTTTCCCCCTTCCCCCAGCCTTCTCTATCTGTGTCTTTCTTTGAATAAGAGGTTTTATTGCTATTTCACACACTCAATGCATATTCAGCATTCAGCACTTCCCTGGACACACTTAAAATCTATCTGATAACTTCAGTTGCAGCACACTAGCGCTGGAGGTCAGCTGGATGGTGAAACAATATCTTAGTATGTAGTTCAAATACATAATCCAAACATTTAAAAATGAAGTAAAAATGTAAGCAATATAGGAAGAAAGGGTGGGAACCAGACCCAGTGGCACAGGTCATGTAATCCCAGCTACTTGGAAGTCTGAGACTAGAGATACTTGGATTCTTTTTTTTTTTTCATTTATTTATAGAAAATGATTATAATATTTTCAACTGTTAATATTCAACAAACAGAATAACTATTTTAAGATATATTTCATTATTATGTCTCCCTTTTCATTTCAGATTTTATTAATTTAGATACTGCCTCTATGCTCTCTAGTTAGTCTGGCTAAGAGTTGATCTATCTTGTTAATTTTCTCAAAGAACCAGTTCCTGGTTTTGTTGATTCTTTGTATAGTTCTTTTTGTTTCTATTTGGTTGATTTCTGCCTGAGTTTGATTATTTCCTGCCATCTACTCCTCTTGGGAGTATTTGCTTCCTTTTGTTCTAAAGCTTTTAGGTGTGTTGTCAAGCTCTCTTCAGTTTATTTTTTGGAGGCACTTAGAGCTATGAATTTTCCTCAGCACTGCTTTCATTGTGTCCCATAAGTTTGGGTATGTTGTGCCTTCATTTTCATTAAATTCTAAAAAGCCTTTAATTTCTTTCTTTATTTCTTTCTTGACCAAGTAATCATTAAGTAGAGCATTGTGCAGCTTCCATGTGTATGTATGCTTTCTGTTGTTTTTGTTGGGATTTAGGACTAGCCTTAGTGCACGGTGATCTGATAAAGTGGGATTATTTCAATATTCTTGCATCTGTTGAGACCTGTTTTGTGACCAGCTATATGGTCAATTTTGGAGAAGGTACCATGAGGTGCTGAGAAGAAGGTACATTCTTTTCTTTAGGATGAAATGTTCTAAAAATCTGTTAGAGTCATTTGGTTCATAACTTCTGTTAGTTTCATTGTGTCTCTGTTTAGTTTGTGTTTCCATTATCTGTTGATTGCTGAGAGTGGGGTGTTGAAGTCTCCCACTATTATTGTGTGAGGCTCAATTTGTGCTTTGAGCTTTAGTAAAGTTTCTTTTATGAATGTGGGTGCCCTTACATTTGGAACATAGATGTTCAGAATTGAGAGTTCATCTTGGTAGGTTTTTCCTTTGATCAGTATGAAGTGTCCTTCCTCATCTTTTTTGATAACTTTTGCTTAAAAGTTGATTTTTTTATATATTAGAATGGCTTCTCCAACTTGTTTCTTGAGACTATTTGCTTGGAAAATTGGTTTCCAACTTTTTTGGGGGGAGGGGGGCGGTTGAGACAGGGTTTCTCTGTATATCCCTGGCTGTTCTGGAACTCACTTTGTAGACCAGGCTAGCCTCGAACTTAGAAATCCGCCTGCCTCTGCCTCCCAAGTGCTAGGATTAAAGGTGTGCACCACCACTGCCCGGTGTTTTCCAACTTTTTACTCCAAGTTAGTGTCTACCTTTGTCACTGAGGTGGGTTTCCTGTATGCAGCAAAATGTTGGGCCCCGTTTATGTATCCAGTCTGTTAGTCTATGTATTTTGGAGGGAATTGAGTCCATTGATGTTAAGAGATATTAAGAAAAAGTGATTATTACTTCCTGTTATTTTTGTTGTTAGAGGTGGAATTATGTTTATGTGGCTACCTTCTTTTGGGTTTGTTGAAAGATTCCTTTCTTGCTTTTTCTTAGGTGTAGTTTCCCTCCTTGTGTTGATGTTTTCCATCTATTATCCTTTGTAGAGCTAGATTTATAGAAAAATATTGTGTAAATTTGGTTTTGTCATTGAATATCTTGGTTTCTCCATCTACGGTAATTGAGAGTTTTGCTGAGTATAGTATCCTGGGCTGGCATTTGTGTTCTTTTAGGGTCTGTATGAGATCTGCCCAGGATCTTCTAGCTTTCATAGTCTCTGGTAAGAAGTCTGGTGTAATTCTGATAGGTCTGCCTTTATATGTTACTTGACTTTTCTCTTACTGCTTTTAATATTCTTCCTTTGTTTAGCACATTTGGTGTTTTATTATGTGATGGGAGGAATTTCTTTTCTGTTCCAGTCTATTTGGAGTTCTGTAGGCTTCTTGTATGTTCATGGGCATCTCTTTCTTTAGGTTAGGGAAGTTTTCTTCTATACTTTTGTTGAAGATATTTACTGGCCCTTTAATTTGGAAACCTTCGCTCTCTTTTATACATATTATCCTTAGGTTTGGACTACTAAATGTGTCCTGGATTTCCTGGAAGTTTGGGTTAGGAGCTTTTTGCTTTTTGCATTTTCTTTGACTCTTCTTCCAATGTTTTCTGTTGTATCTTCTGTACCTGAGATTCTCTCTTCTATCTCATGTATTCTGTTGGTGATGCTTGTATCTATGACTCCTGATCTCTATCCTAGGTTTTCTAACTCCAGGGTTGTCTCTCTTTATGCTTTTTTTAATTGTTTCTACTTCCACTTTTAGAACTTGAATGGTTTTGTTCATTTCCTTTGCCTCTTTGATTGTGTTTTGCTGTAATTATTTAAGGGATTTTTGTGTTTCCTCTTTAAGAGCTTCTGGCTGTTTACCTGTGCTCTCCTGTATTTCTTTAAGGGAGTGATTTATGTCCTTCTAAAAGTCCTCTATCATCAGCAAGAGAAGTGATTTTAGATTCAATTCTTGCTTTTCCAGTGTGATGGTGTATCCAGGACTTGATGTGGTGGGATAATTGAGTTCTGATTATGCCAAGTAACCTTGGTTTCTGTTGCTTATGTTCTTATGCTTGCCTCCCACCATCTGATTATCTCTTGTGCTACCTGCCCTCACTATATCTATCTGGAGCCTGTCCTTCCTGTGTTCCTGGTTGTGTCAGAACTTCTTAGAGTTCAGCTCTCTGTGATTCTGTGATTTTGGGATCCTGGAATCCTGAGATCCTGGGTGTGCCAGAGCTCCTAGGAGTCAACTTGCCTCTGGGACCCTGAGATTCTGGTGTGATCAAGTTCTTGGGTTCTTGTAATCCTGAGAATGTTAGAGTGCCTTGGAGTGGATCTTCTTCTGTGTGTTGTGGGTCTGGCTGTGGAGTTAGCTCCCAAGAGGTTCAGGTAACGTCTGATTCTATGATCCTGGATGTGTTAGAGCGCCTGGGAATTGTTCTTCCTCTAGGTGTTGTGGGACTGGCTGCAGAGTTTGTGCCCAAGTTCTGCTCAGAGCATTGGCCCTGATGGGAAGATACCCATACCTCTGGTCAGGCAGAGTTCCTGTGTGTCCAGATTCTGCTGGTCCCAGTTACTTCTGGTGTTGGGGCAGACGTTGTTTCCTCCTCACCTCTAATCCTATGATCCTGGGAACGTTAGAGTACATGGGAGTGAATCTTCCTCTGGGTATTGTGGGACTGGCTGCAGAGTCTGTGCCCAGGGTCTGCTCAGGGCACCAGCCCAGACAGAAAGACGATTCTTGGATTCTTGAAAGCAGAATAAGATCAAGGCCAGCGACACAAATCCCTTCCAGTCAGCACGAGAACCGGGTCACCTTGTACGCAGAGTCGGCAGACACCCCCAAGGTCCCCTAGAGGACTCTCCATGCAATCTTAGGACCTCTGGTGTGTGGAACACAACTTCTGTTTCAATCCAATTGGGCGGACCTGAGACAGCATTAGGGAAGCAGAAAACCCGGCCTGACCAGGGTCACAAATCCCTTCTGCTCGGCACCAACACCGGGTCACCTGGGCACAGAGTCGGCGGACACCCCCAAGGTCCCTAGAGGACAGCTTCTGAGGCAGACCCTGTTTCAGGCTCTAGACATCTGGGCACCTTCCCTGCCAGAGGAGAGGTGTCCTCCCCACCCAGGAGGGCTTGGCCGGAGCACCTGGGGGAGCCATCTTGGTTCCTGGATCCATCAGAGACTAGTCTTCGAAGGTGAGAGTGTGGACTACAGAATCTACCAGCTTCTGTGACAGGCCCTGTTTCAGGCCTTCATCTTCTGCCAGGAGACAGGTCCGAACGCCACATATCTGTGCACCTTCCCTGTAAGAGGAGAGCTTGCCTGCAGAGAGTACTCTGACCACTGAAATTCACAAGAAAGACCTAGTCTCCCAGGTCTGCTGATAGAGGCTAACAGAATCACAAGAGGAAAAAGCTATAACCAGAGACATCTATAACAACTAAGTCCAGAGATTACCAGATAGCAAAAGGCAAACATAAGAATCTTACTAACAGAAACCAAGACCACTCACCATTATCAGAACGCAGCACTCCCACCTTGCCCAGTCCTGGGCACCCCAACACACCTGAAAAGCTAGACACTGATTTAAAAGCATATCTCATGATGATGGTAGAGGAAATCAAGAAGGACTTTAATAGCTCACTTAAAGAAATACAGGAGAAATCTGCTAAACAGTTACAAGTGTTAAATAAAAACAGGAAAACACAACCAAACAGGTAGAAGTCCTTAAAGAAAAACAGGAAAACACATCCAAACAGGTGATGGAAATGAACAAAACCATACTAGACCTAAAAAGGGAAGTAGACACAATAAAGAAAACCCAAAGTGAGGCAACGCTGGAGATAGAATCTCTAGGAAAGAAATCTGGAACCATAGATGAGAGCATCAGCAACAGAATACAAGAGATGGAAGAGAATCTCAGTGGCAGAAGATTCCATAGAGAACATTGGCACAACAATCAAAGAAAATGCAAAATGCAAAAAGATCCTAACTCAGAACACCCAGGAAATCCAGGAAACAGTGAGAAGACCAAACCTACAGATAATAGTAGATGACAATGAAGATGTCAACTTAGAAGGCCAGCAAATATCTTCAACAAAATTATAGAAGAAAACATCCCAAACCTAAAGAGATGCCCATGAACATACAAAAAGCCTACAGAACTCCAAATAGACTGGACCAGAAAAGAAATTCCTCTCGACACATAATAATCAGAACAACAAAT
Organism: Mus musculus; assembly: GCF_000001635.26. Taxonomy (NCBI): domain Eukaryota; kingdom Metazoa; phylum Chordata; class Mammalia; order Rodentia; family Muridae; genus Mus; species Mus musculus. Next base: position 3,585,329 of record NC_000084.6, on the reverse strand, counting down.
GCAGTAAATAAAGATAGAATATTAAAAGCAGTAAGGGGAAAAGGTCAAGTAACATATAAAGGCACGCCTATCAGAATTACACCAGATTTTTCACCAGAGACTATGAAAGCCAGAAGATCCTGGACAGATGTTATACAGACAGTAAGAGAACACAAATGCCAGCCCAGGCTACTATACCCAGCCAAACTCTCAATTACCATAGATGGAGAAACCAAAAAATTCCACAACAAAACCAAATTCACACATTATTTTTCCATGAATCCAGCCCTTCAAAGGATAATAAGAGAAAGAAAAAAAAATACAAAGACAGAAACCCTGTTCTAGAAAAAGCAAGAAAGTAATCCTTCAACAAACCTAAAAGAAGAGAGCCACAAGAACAGAATGCCAACTATAACAACAAAAATAATAGGAAGCAACAATTACTTTTTCTTAATATCTCTTAATATCAATGGAATCAATTCCCCAATAAAAAGACATAGACTAACAGACTGGCGACACAAACAGGACCCAACATTTTGCTGCTTACAGCAAACCCACCTCAGGGAAAAAGACAGACACTACCTCAGAGTGAAAGGCTGGAAAACAATTTTCCAAGCAAATGGTCTGAAGAAACAAGCTGGAGTAGACATTCTAATATCTAATAAAATCGAATTCCAACCCAAAGTTATCAAAAAACACAAGGAGGGACACTTCATACTCATCAAAGGTAAAAAAATACCAAGATAAACTATCAATTCTGAATATCTATGCTCCAAATGCAAGGGCAACCACATTCATTAAAGAAACTTTAGTAAAACTCAAGGCACACATTGTAGCTCACACAATAGTAGTGGGAGACTTCAACAAACCACTTTCATCAATGGACAAATCATGGAAACAGAAACTAAACAGGGACACAGTGAAACTAACAGAAGTTATGAAACAAGTGGATTTAACAGATATCTACAAAACATTTTATCCTAAAACAAAAGGATATACCTTCTTCTCAGCACTGCACGGTACCATCTCAAATATTGACCATATAATTGGTCACAAAACAGGCCTCAACAGATACAAAATATTGAAATTTTCCCATGCATCATATCAGATCACCACGGACTAAGACTAATCTTCAATAACAACAAAAATAATACAAATCCAACATTCATGTGGAAACTGATCAACACTCTTCTCAATGATACCTTGGTCAAGGAAGGAATAAAGAAAGAAATTAAAGACATTATAGAGTTTAATGAAAATGAAGCCACAACATTCACAAACTTATGGGACACAATGAAAGCATTTCTAAGAAGAAAACTCATAGCTCTGAGTTCCTCCAACAGAAACTAGAGAGAGCACACACTAGCAGCTTGACAACACACCTAAAAGCTCTAGAACAAAAGGAAGCAAATTCACCGAAGAGGAGTAGAAGGCAGGAAATAATCAAACTCAGGGGTGAAATAAACCAAGTGGAAACAAGAACTATTCAAAGAATCAACCAAATGAGGAGCTGGTTCTTTGAGAAAATCAACAAGATAGATAAACCCTTAGCCAGACTCACTAGAGTGCACAGGGAAAGCATTCTAATTAACAAAATCAGAAATGAAAAGGGAGACATAACAACAGATCCTGAAGAAATCCAAAACACCATCAGATCCATCTACAAAAGTCTATACTCAACAAAACTGGAAAACCTGGATGAAATGGACAAATTTCTAGACAGATACCAAAGTTAAATCAGATTCAGGTTAATGATCTAAACAGTCCTATATCCCCTAAAGAAATAGAAGCACTCATTAATAGTCTCCCAACCAAAAAAAGCCCAGGACCAGATGGGTTTAATGCAGAGTTCTATCAGACCTTCAACGAAGATCTAATTCCAGTTCTTCACAAACTATTCCACAAAATAGAAGCAGAAGGTACTCTACCCAATTCATTCTATGAAGCCACAATTACTCTGATACCTGAACCACAGAAAGACCCAACAAAGATAGAGAACTTCAGACCAATTTCCCTTATGAATATCAATGCAAAAATACTCAATAAAATTCTTGCTAACCAAATCCAAGAACACATCAAAACAATTATCCATCCTGACCAAGTAGGTTTCATTCTAGGCATGCAGGGATGGTTTAATATATGGAAATCCATCAACGTAATCCACTATATAAACAAACTCAAAGACAAAAACCACATGATCATCTCGTAAGATGCAGAGAAAGCATTTGACGAAATCCAACAGCCATTCATGATAAAAAGTCTTGGAAAGATCAGGAATTTGAGGCCTGTAGCCTGCCATAAGCCTAAAGCAAGCTAAGCAAGAACTTGACCTTGCTGCCACTAAGCCTTCCTCCCTATTTCACTCTATTGCTCTGCCACTGCTGCTGTTCCTCTTCAAGATTCTGCTACCTGCTGAGAGGCCCCTGAGCTATTCTGGAGACTATGCCCTATCCTGCATGTCATCACCTGCAGCTGGTTTCAGGCTCCAAGGATGAATTGGCAGGAATGGACTCCCCCGCCCCCTCTCTTTTATAAAGCGTGTCTGCCATTAAAAATTTGACCCTTGAGCAGACTAGTTGTCTTGGTTCCATTATTTCTCAACCTGCCCAGGCTCCCTCTTTAATTCCAGATTCCAAGATGCCTTACAGGCTCCAATCCAGACATGTGAGCCACTGGCCAGCCCCAAAAGAGGCCCATATATAAACATGATAAAAGCAATCTACAACAAACCAGTAGCCAATATCAAAGTAAATGGTGAGAAGCTGGAAGCAATCCCACTAAAATCAGGGACTATAAAAGGCTGCCCACTTTCTCCCTACCTATTCAACATTGTACTTGAAGTCGTAGCCAGAGCAATTCGACAACAAAAGGAGATCACAGGGATACAAATTGGAAAAGAAGTCAAAATACCATTTTTTGCAGATGATATGATATGATAGTATATATAAGTAACCCTAAAAATTCTACCAGAGAACTTCTAAGCCTGATAAACAGCTTCAGTGAAGTAGCTGGATATAAAATTAACTCAAACAAGTCAATGGCCTGTCTCTACACAAAGGATAAACAGTCTGAGAAAGAAATTAGGGAAACAACACCCTTCACAATAGTCACAAATAATATAAAATACCTTGGCATGACTCTAACTAAGGAAGTGAAAGATCTGTATGGTAAGAACTCCAAGTCTCTGAAGAAAGAAATTAAAGAAGATCTCAGAAGATGGAAAGATCTGCCATGCTCATGGATTGGCAGGATCAACATTGTAAAAATGGCTATCTTGCCAAAAGCAATCTACAGATTCAATGCAATCCCCATCAAAATTCCAACTCAATTCTTCAACGAATTAGAAAGGGCAATCTGCAAATTCATCTGGAATAACAAATAACTTAGGATAGCAAAATCCAATGATAAAAGAACCTCTGGTGGATCACCATGCCCGACCTAAAGCTGTACTACAGAGCAATAGTGATAAAAACTGCATGGTACTGGTATAGCAATAGACAAGTAGACCAATGGAATAGAATTGAAGACCCAGAAATGAACCCACACACCCATGGTCACTTGATCTTTGACAAGGGACCTAAAACCATCCAGTGGAAAAAAGACAACATTTTCAACAAATGTGCTGGCACAACTGGCGGTTATCATGTAGAAGATTGCGAATTGATCCATTCCTATCTCCTTGTACTAAGGTCAAATCTAAGTGGATCAAGGAACTCCACATAAAACCAGAGACAGTGAAACTTATACAGAAGAAAGTGGGGAAAAGTCTCGAAGATATGGGCACAGCGGGAAAATTCCTGAATAGAACAGCAATGGCTTGTGCTATAAGATAGAGAATTGACAAATGGGACCTCATAAAATTGCAAAGCTTCTGTAAGGCAAAAAACACTATCAATAAGACAACAAGGCCACCAACAGATTGGGAAAAGATCTTTACCTCTCCTAAATCAGATAGGAAATTAATATCCAATATATATAAAGAACTCAAGAAAGGACTCCAGAAAATCAAATAACCTCATTAAAAAATGGGGCTCAGAGCTAAACAAAGAATTCTCACCTGAGGAATACTGAATGGCTGAGAAGCACCTGAAAAAATGTTCAGCATCCTTAATCATAAGGGAAATGCAAATCAAAGCAACCCTGAGATTCCACCTCACACCAGTCAGAATGACTAAGATCAAAAACTCAGGTGACAGCAAATGCTGGTGAGGATGTGGAGAAAGAGGAACACTCCTCCATTGTTGGTGGGATTGCAAGCTTGTACAATCACTCTGGAAATCAGTCTGGTGGTTCCTCAGAAAATTGGACATAGTACTACCGGAGGATCCAGCAATACCTCTCCTGGACATATATCCAGAAGATGTCCCAACCAGTAAGAAGGACACATGCTCTACTATGTTCATAGCAGCCTTATTTATAATAGCCAGAAGCTAGAAAGAACCCAGATGCCCCTCAACAGAAGAATGAATACAGAAAATGTGGTACACTTACACAATGGAGTACTACTCAGCTATTAAAAAGAATGAATTTATGAAATTCCTAGGCAAATGGATGAACCTGGAGGGCATCATCCTGAATGAGGTAGCCCAATCACAAAAGAACTCAAATGATGTGTACTCGCTGATAAGTGGATAATAGCCCAGAAACTTAGAATACCCAAGATACAAGATACAATTAGCAAAGCACATAAAACTCAAGAAGAACAAAGACCAAAATATGTACACTTTGCCCCTTCTTAGAATTGGGAATAAAATATCCATGGAAGGAGTTACAGAGACAAAGTTTGGAGCTGAGACAAAAGGATGGACCATCTAGAGACTGCCATACCCGGGGATCCATCCCATAATCAGCCTCCAAACCCTGACACCATTGCATACACTAGCAAGATTTTGCTGAAAGGACCCTGATATAGCTGTCTCTTGTGAGACTATGCCGGGGCCTAGCAAACACAGAAGTGGATGCTCACAGTCAGCTATTGGATGGATCACAGGGCCCCCAATTCAGGAGCTAGAGAAACTACTCAAGGAGCTAAAGGGAACTGCAATCCTATAGGTGGAACAACAATATGAACTAACCAGTACCCCGGAGCTCTTGTCTCTAGCTGCATATGTATCAAAAGATGGCCTAGTGGCCATCACTGGAAAGAGAGGCCCATTGGACTTGCAAACATTATATGCCCCAATACAGGGGAATGCCAGGGCCAAAAAGAGGGAGTGGGTGGGTAGGGGAGTGTGGGTGGGTCGGTATGGGGGACTTTTGGGATAGCATTGGAAATGTAAATGAGGAAAATACCTAATAAAAATTTTTTTTAAAAAGTGGTGAATGCTGGTGACTCCTGGCCACTCTTCCTTTCCATAGGGAATGACACAGTGAGGAATGAGGGTCTCTCTTAGCCAACTGAGGTGAATACTGTCTCTTTTTTCTGTGTAGTCTTCTCACCTGTTCTTTAAAACAGTCTTAAGCTTCTTTTATGGTCTCTCAGTTGACATGACATCATCAAATAACATCATGCATCTTGAAAAAGGCTACTTACTCAGCACATAAACCAATATACCAAACAAGCACACCCTGTGCTGTCTTTCTTGTTCTGTATTTGAGACAGGGTTTCTCTGTGTAGCCCTGGCTGTCCTACATTGCTCACTTTGTAGACCAGCCTGGTCTTTAAAAAACAAAAACAAAAACAGAATGCAAATAGTCGGGTTCTTTCTGGTCAGTACCAGTCCCGGCCACCTTGGGCTCGAACTCAGTGGACAGTCCCACAGTCTCCAGAGGGCTCTCCAAGCTGCAAGTACCCTAGCATGCCCAGGATTTTAGGATCACTGGGGAGTCGAATGCAACATTTGTTCCAAAACAACCATGAGGGACCTGTGCCAGCAGGAGTAGTGACACAGGGAACCTGCCTGACCAGTGTCTTGGGTTCCTTCTGGCCTTTGCTGGTCTACCTGGGCTTCAAACACATCGGACAGCCCCTTGGTCCCCAGAGGAGGTACCACTTCCAGGTGCTGTAACATACCCAGGATCTTAGCATTCCAGGATCCCAGGATCACAGGAGCTTGGTCACACCAGGATCTTAGGGTCTCAGAGGAAGCTTGACTGACAAGAAACCTGACACACCCAGAATCTCAGGTTCAACGGATCCCAGAATCACAGGATCACAGAGGAAGCTGGACTCTGAGGACTTCTGAATCAAACAGGATTACAGGAATGACAGGCTCCAATCTGATATACTGAGGGCAGCAAGTTGTGAGATAATCAGATGGCAGGAGGCAAGCATAAGAACAGAAGCAACAAAAACCAAGGTTACTTGACATCACAACCAAACACTCCCACCAAAGCAAGTCCTGGATACACCATCACACCAAAAAATCAGGATATGGTTCTAAAGTCATTTCTCATGATGATGATAGACGACTTTAGGAAGGAAATAAATAACTCCCTTAAAGAAAAACAGGAGAACACATACAATCAGGTGAAAGAATTGAACAAAACGGTCCAGGATCTGAAAATAGAAGTAGAAACAATAAAGAAATCACAAAGAGAAACCACTCTGGAAATAGAAAACTTAGGAAAGAAGTCAGGAGCCATTGATGCAAGCATAACAAACAGAATACAAGAGATGGAAGAGAGAATCTAAGTTGCAGAGGATACCATAGAAAACATTGACACAACAAAGAAAATGCAAAATGCAAAACCCAAAACAACCAGGAAATCAAGGATACAATGAGAAGACCAAACCTAAGGATAATAGGTACAAACGAGAAGGAAGATTTTCAATTTAAAGGGCCAGTAAATATCATCAACAAAATTATAGAAAAAACCTTCCAAACATAAAGAAAGAGATGCCCGTGAACATACAAGAAGCTTACAGAACTCCAAATAGACTGGACCAGAAAAGAAATTCCTCCTGACACATAATAATCAAAACACCAAATGCACAAAACAAAGAAAGAATATTAAAAAGCAGTAAGGGAAAAAGGTCAAGTAACATATAAAGGCAGACCTATCAGAATTACACCTGATTTCTCTCCAGAGACTATGAAAGCCAGAAGATACTGGGCAGATGTCATACAGACGCTAAGAGAACACAAATGCCAGCCCAGGCTACTATACCCACCTAAACTCTCAATTACCATAGATGGAAAAACCAAGGTATTCCACGACAAAACCAAAGTTACAAAATATCTTTCCACAAATCCAGTCCTTCAAAGGATAATAAAGGGAAAACTTCAACACAACAAGGGAAACTAAGCTTGAGAAAAAAGCAAGAAAAGAATTTTTCAACAAACCCAAAAGAAGATAGCCACATGAACAGAATTCCAACTCTAGCAACAAAAATAACAGGAAGCAACAATGACTTTTCCTTAATATCTCTTAATATCACTGGACTGAATTACCCAATAAAAAGACAGACTAACAGACTGATTACATAAACAGAACCCAACTCTGTGCTGCACACAGGAAACCCACCTAAGGGACAAAGACAGACACTACTTTAGAGTAAAAGGCTGGAAAACAATTTTCAAAGCAAATGGTCCCAAGAAACAACATGGAGTAGCCATTCTAATATCGAATAAAATCGACTTTCAATATAAAGGTCTCAAAAAAGACAAGGAGGGAAACTTCTTACTCATTAAAGGTAAATTTTACCATCATGAACTCTCAATCCAGAACATCTACACTCCAAATGCAAGGGCATCCACATTTATTAAAGAAACTATAGTAAAGCTCAAATCATACATTGCACCTCACATGATAATATTGGGAGACTTCAACACCCCAGTCTCATCAATGGTCAGATCCTGGAAACAGAAAATAAACAGAGACACCGTCAAAATAACAGAAATTATGAACCAAATGAATTTAACAGATATCTACCCAACATTTTATCCTAAAACAAAAGGATATACCTTCTTCTCAGTACCTTATGGTATCTTCTCCAAAACTGGCCATATAATCGGTCAAAAAATAGGTCTCAACAGATATAAAAATATTGAAATGATCCCATGCATCCATCAAATCACCAGGGACTAAGACTGATCTTCAATAACAACATATATAATAGAAAACCCACTTACAGATGGAAGCCTAACAAAACTCTACTCAGTGATAACTTGGTCAAACAAGAAATAAAGAAAGAAGTGAAAGACTTTTTAGAGTTTAATGAAAATGAAGCCACAACATACCCAAACTTATGGGACACAATGAAAGCAGTCCTAAAAGAAAAACTCATAGCTCTGAGTACGTCTAAAAAGAAGCTGGAGTGAGCACACATTACCAGCTTGACAACATACCTGAAACCTCTAGAACAAAAAGAGGCAAATTCACCCAAGAGCAATAGATGGCTGGAAATAATCAAACTCAGGGCTGAAATCAACCAAGTGGAAACAAAAAGAGCTATACAAAGAATCAACCAAACCAGGAGCTGGTTCTTTGAGAAAATCAACAAGATAGATAAACCCTTAGCCAGACTAACTAGAAGGCACAGGGACAGAATCCGAATTAACAAAATCAGAAATGAAAAGGGAGACATAACAACAGAACCTGAAGAAATCCAAAACATCATCATATCTTACAAGAAAACTAGAAAACCTGATGGAAATGTACAATTTTCTAGACAGATACCAGGTGTCCAAGTTAAATCAGGATCAGATTAACAATCTAAACAGTCCCATATTCCCTAAATAAATAGAAGTAGTCATTAATAGTCTCCAAACCAAAAAACAAAACAAAACAAAACAAAACAAAACAAAAAAACAACAAAAAACAAAAAAAAAGCCTATCAGACCTTCAAAGAGGACCTAATTACAATACTCCTCAAACGATTCCACAAAATAAAAACAGAAGGTACTCTATTCAATTCATTCTATGAAGCCACAATTACTCTGATACCTAAACCACACAAAGACCCAACAAAGAAAGAGAACTTCAGACCTATTTCCCTTATGAAAATCGAGGCAAAAATACTCAATAAATTTTTTGCAAACCGAATCCAAGAACACATCAAAACAATCACACATCATGATCAAGTAGGCTTCATCCCAAGTATGCAAGAATGTTTAATATAAGGCAATCCATCAACGTAATTCAAAATATAAACAAACTCAAAGACAAAAACCATATGATGATCATCACGCTAGATGCTGAGAAAGCATTTGACAAAATCCAACACCCATTCATGCATGGTAAAAGACTTGGAAAGATCAGGAATTCAAGGCCCATACCTAAACATAATAAAAGCAATATACAGCAAACCAGTAGTCAACATCAAACTAAATGGTGAGAAACTGGAAGCAATCCCACTGAAATCAGGGACTAGACAAGGCTGCCCACTTTCTCCCTACCTACTCAATATAGTATTTGAAGTCCTAGCCAGAGCAATTACACACACACACACACAAAAGATCAAAAGAATACAAATTGGAAAGAAAGAAGTCAAAATATCACTATTTGCAGATGATACGGTAGTATATACAAGTGACCCCCAAATTCCACCAGAGAAACCCTAAACCTGATAAACAACATCAGTGAATTAGCTGAATATAAAATTAATCAGTGACCTTTCTCTAAACAAAGGATAAACAGTCTGAGAAAGAAATTGGGGAAACAACGCCTTTAGTAATTGTCCCAAATAATATAAAATACCTTGGTGTGATTCTAACTAAGGAACTGAAAGATCTGTATGATAAGAACTTCCAGTCTCTGAAGAAAGAAATCAAAGAAGATCTCAGAAGATGGAAAGATCTCCCATGCTCATAGATTGGCAGCATCAATATAGTAAGAATGGCTTTCTTGCCAAAAGCAATCTACAGATTCAATGCAATCCCCATCAAAATTCCAACTCAATTCTTCACAGAGTTAGAAATGGTAATTTGCAAATTCATCTGGAATAACAAAAAATCTAGGCTACCAAGAACTATTCTCAATGATAAAAGAACCTCTGGTGGAATCACCATGCCTGACCTCAAGCTGTACTACAGAGCAATTGTGATAAAAACTGCATGGTACAGAAACAGACAGGTAGATAAATGGAATAGAACTGAAGACCCAGAAATGAACCCACACACCTATGATCACTTGATCTTTAAAAAAGGAGCTAAAAAACATCCAGTGGAAAGAAGACAGCCTCTTCAACAAATGGTGCTGGTTCAACTGGCGGTTAGCGTGTAGAAGAATGCGAATTGATCCATCCTTATCTCCTTGTACAAAGCTCAAGTCTAAGTGGATCAAAGAACTCCACATAAAACCAAAGACATCAAAGAAAAATGTCTCCTGGGACAGCAGCATGACCCAGCCAGGCTGCCTATAGTGGAAGGAAAACTCTGACTCCTCAAGTTTAATTTATGATCTCCACAAGAGCTGAGGCATGCATCCATGTGCACATGCACACACTAAATAAGTAAATAACAGTGGAAAAATTAAAATACCCATCCAGAGACTCAGGACATAGCTCAGTGAAGAACGTGTACTTAGTATGCACATGACTGTAGATTCAATCCCAGTCCCCAAATATAAATATAAGAATTGTGATGATACCCACCCATGAATCTTCAGAAATGAAAAGCACAGCCATCTGTTGTGCATGAAGGTGACTCTTGGGCTTCAGTTAACTCTGAAGATACAAGGTATGACTCAGGCACTATTCTGAGCTCCATTCTTAGGGAAAGTCTACACTGCTTCTTGTTCCTAGTTCTAAATGCAGAATATTAATACAATGCCATCCTTGGCAGAGCATACCCACTCCCATAAATTCTTCTCATTGCTGACTCCTGGAACTACCCTATCAATCAACCACACACACACACACACACACACACACACACACACACACACACACACACACACAGACACACAAACTATTTCATCCAGGGTTATCTTTCTGGCAGATGTTGTTGCTATGTTGGCAGAAGACTAGATTACTAGGTAAGGTAATGTCCAGAAGTGTTTACCCAGCACAACAGGAATTTTCAGAATTCTCCAAAAAGATCCTCATGAGTAGGTGACCTGACAGGGCTCCTCCACATGACATGCAACCATCACAGAGCCTTTTAATTGAGAATCATTGTAGATACTCACTGACTTGTTTGACCTTCAGAAGCCATGGTGGCAGCTAAGTCTGGTTTCTCTATTTGAAACGTTCCTCCATTCTCTGGGCATTTTGTGCCCATGCATCAAATGCCTCAGGGGGAAATACACAAAAGTGTTTACAGTAGCTTTTCACTCAGATTCTTCTGCTTCTTGAGAACAAGACCAGATATGGTGAAAGATTGCCTTTGGGTAGAAGACCAGGTGAAAACCTGACATACCAGGTCACCAGACTCCTGTTTCTATATATAGCAAGGCCTGAATGAGAGACCTGCATGCTCTTTCCCTTCTCCCTCTTGACCTTCAAAGACCAAAGGGTGTTCTGGCTGTTCTGTGGTTAAATTGCTCAATCAGAGCACCAGGAACAGGATGCTCCCGGCACTTTCATCCCATTCTGCCTCTCAGAATCAGATAGCCAGGCTGATTTGTAGAGGGAGTAATTTACAGATTCTGTTTAAGTGGGAAGAATGTCCCCCAGGTCTTCCAATGCAGTGGTTCTCAACCTTCCTAATGCTGACCTTTAATACATGAGGGACCTCATGCTGTGGTGACCCTCAACCATAAAATCATTTTATTGCTACTTTATAACTCTAATTCTGCTAAATGAATTGTAATGTAAATGTCCCATGGTCTTAGACAACCCCTATGAAAAGGTCATTCAACCTCCAAAGGAGTTGTAAGTCAGGTTGAGAATCACTATTCTAGTGGAAATGACCTGTCTGCCAGAGAAAACCGGGAACCTTCTCCTCTCTGGATCCCAAGACTGAGCCCCTTTCCTCAACTGCTTTCTTTAAACTGTCTCACCCAGGCTAGAGAGCTGAGTGTTCTTCCAGAGGACCCAGGTACAATTCCCAGCACGGAAGGTCAAAACTGTCACTCTAAGGTCTGACACCCTCACCCCAACATATATGCAGGCAAAACACCAATGCACATAAAATGAAAATAAACCCATGTGGCTTTTTTTTTCTTTTCTCTTCTTCCTCTTCCTCCTGTTCTTCTTCCTTCTCTTCTTCCTCCTCCTGCTGCTGCTCCTTTTCTGTTCTAGAGACCAAAGCCAGGACCTCATACAAGTGCTGACCCCTTCCCAAGGTTTTATTCTGATCATGACTTTTATGAAAGATGAACAGGTGAGAAGTGTTATCTGGGAAGATGCTGTTTTACAACACAGGACATTGGACTGCTCTTTCCAGGACAGCTGCATTGTGCTCTTAAAGCCTGGAGGAAATTCCTGCAGGCATGTGCCATAAATTATAATATTTAGCCTCTCCATGTTTTCGATCTTGGGTTCCTGGAACTACAACTCCTCCCTTTGATTATCCAGTTTCCTTCAACTCTGGGTGACTCTGAATGTCCTTAGTCAAAGCTGGAAAATGTGCAAACCTGAGATCATTGCTCCGATTCCTCCCTAACCCTGTTCTGTCTCTGTGTGGCTGGAAATAAGGAGTTATCAAAGCAGAGTAGAAGAGCAACAGGGACTCTGGTCAGGCCTTGTGCTCTGCAGCTGATCCTGGACTCCATATATATCATATCTGTGTGTCCCAAGGCATGTTCTACTTTGTAGGATACATAAAATCACTAATCCTTACATCCTTTAATAGTATAAAGTATAAAACCCACAGATTATTAATGCCAGATTCTTGCTTATTATTTCAATATTTCTGAAATCATGCCTTGTAATGAAGATTTTCCAAAAACCTTTCTACTAACATGCCACCCTAGGATAGGAGGGGTTGGGTTGCTCTACATCTATAATATATGGCACAAAAGAATCATTCCTTTCAGAATAAGAGTGTATGCAGCTAGTCCTCAGAATCTGCAGGCCTTCCCATCTCCTCCTCCTGTCATTTACTCTGCTCACCATATGACCCATTCAAATTTGTTCTGGATTGTTCATTATGGCTTGTCTTGAATCCTGTGTCTTTATGAAAGAAACACCGAAAATCTTGGAGCATGCCTAAGTAAAGAAAAAGGAAGGTATAACAGTGTTCCTGTAAAATCTAAGGTGAGAGAGGTAGCTGGCTCAGTGCTTAAGAATATTTGCTAATCTTCCAGAGCACCAGAGTTATAGTCCCAGTACCCACGTCAGGTGGCTTACAACTGCCTATAATTCCAGCTCCAGGTGGCCTGACAACCTCTTCTGGCCTTTGTGGAAACCTATATGCATGTGGTATACACACACAGAGAGAGAGAGAGAGAGAGAGAGAGAGAGAGAGAGAGAGAGAGAGAGAGCAGGGGGATGGGGAGAGAAAAAGAGAAAAGAGGAAGACACAAAAAATAAAAATAAAACTATATCTTTAAAAAATAAAAAATACACCAAGAATCATAGACTATCAATCAAACAAACAAAAGCAAGCCACCAGGCATGAGAATCCTCTTTTGAGTTATTGGTCAAGGTATCCAAGAGATTCCTAAAATGTTATAGGATATTGTTGTTTCCGTTGGTTGCCTCCCAGAGGTAGAAGGCAAGTCGCTATTGCTGAAGACACATATACTTCAGATACAGGACCCAAAGAATCTGAGCTGAATCTAACCTTAAAGTCTTCTTTTGAAAACTAGATTTTCTGGTACTAGAAAGTGTTATGAAAGCTTCTAAGGCAAAGATGTGATCAAAGTCCTACCCAAATGTGATGTCTATGAAGCACAACAACCAGCATGGTATGACAACCCCAAGGGTGCAGTAGCAGCACGTGTATATTGGGGTAACCAATGGCTCTCTGATTGGACACAGGCCTGCTCAACAAAAGGAAAACTATGCCTGATGCTAGAAACCTTGATGACTATCCAGAGCTAGAGAAGTCACAGATCTTAGAGAACAACCTTCAACCACCACTTTATTAAACCAGCACAATCCCTAACTACATCCTAAATATTTATCCTTATACCCACAGATAAGTGTAGTCCTAGTCCCTCCTCAAAGAAACTTCTCTTTGCAAGAGATGGAGGCCATTAGAGAAAGAACAAGAACAAAGGCCACAAAGAACAAGAGATAATGTGGTGCCCAGTCCCAAGATGTATTCATCTATAGCATTATTTCTGTACTTCGGCTCAGGGATCACTGTGGGAGACAGAGCAGAGGGATTGTAAGAGAACAAAATCAAGAAGTTTACTGTAAGCTTGTGCCTCCTAGAACTGTCAGAGAGACTACAGTCATAAAGGCTTCTCAGCACGGCTGCCTAAACAAGACTCGAACATTATGATAACACACGTACATGCTAACATGAAAAAGGGAACTCTCATGCAACCTCAACCTTAGCCAAAGGAAAACCTACAGGCAGCTTGGGAATGCTGCAAAGAGAAGAAATGGATTTCCCCAGGGAAGAATCCTCCTATTTGTCATCCAATACCAAGTTGTCTGCTCTGAGATCAGATATACACAAGTAAAGCTAAGTGTGCTAAACAGGTTGTGTTTATATATTTAGGAGTGTGTGTGTGTGTGTGTGTGTGTGTGTGTGTGTGTGCGTGTGTGTGTAAAACAGTAATTAAAGAAAAAGAGCCCATGAATTTGAATGAGAACATGGGGTGTATGGGAAAAGTTGAAGGGAGGAAAAGAAAAGGAGAAATGATATAATTGCATTATATATATAATAAAATACATAAAGGAAAAATCTGCAGGGTCAAAATGTGTGGTACAGTGGCAGGACTCAAGCTTCACACTCTCATGGCCTTGGATTCAGTTTCCAGCATTGAAAATACGACAGAGGGCATGAGAGGCTTTGGTATTCAGTATAGCTGTTCTTTGCAAAGCACAGCCCCACAGATATACCCAAGCATTACTTCATATGGGAGGAAAATTCAAATATACTACAGAGAGCTTGGAGTATCTTCTGCATAGACTATATCAGTCACTTAGACTTTATGTCAACCAAGTCAAAAATTCCCCTAAGAATGCAACTCAGTGGTAAATTGCTGGCCTAATAGGCTCAAGGCCATGGGATTAATTTTCACCTAGGATCAGCAATATGTACATATACGTACATGTCACCACACACTCTAACATGAACACATACATGCATACTACACACACAGTACTCACACACCCTAACACACTAATACATACACACCACACATGCACACTACACAAACTAACAATACACACACCATACACACATACACACACACCACATATGCATACTACACACGCTAACATATACACACACATATACATACCACACTGTCTTAGTCAGGGTTTCTATTCCTGCACCAACATCATGACCAAGAAGCAAGTTGGGGAGGAAAGGGTTTATTTGGCTTACACTTCCATACTGCTGTTCATCACCAAAGGAAGTCAGGACTGGAACTCAAGCAGGTCAGGGAGCAGGAGCTGATGCAGAGGCCATGGAGGGATGTTCTTTACTGGCTTGCCTCTCCTGGCTTGCTCAGCCTGCTCTCTTATAAAACCAAGACTACCAGCCCAGAGATGGTCCCACCCACAAGGGGCCTTTCCCCCTTGATCACTAATTGAGAAAATGCCTTACAGTTGGATCTCATGGAGGCATTTCCTCAACTGAAGCTCCTTTCTCTGTGATAACTCCAGCTGTGTCAAGTTGACACAAAACTAGCCAGTACAATTGACCCCTTGTCAACTTGACACACAAACACATCACTAGTAAGCCTCAACCCTTAATTTCTTATTCATCCCCAAGATCTAAACAACTTTAAAAGTCCCACAGTCTTTACATATTAAAAGTCAATCCCTTTAAAATGTCCAGTATCTTCTAAAATCCAAAGTCTTTTTTACAATTAAAAATCTCTTAACTGTGGGCTCCACTAAAATAGTTTCTTCCTTCAAGAGGGAAAATATCAGAGCACAGTCACAATCAAAAGCAAAAGTCAATCTCTAACCATCCAATGTCTGGGATCCAACTCACAATCTTCTGGGCTCCTCCAAGGGCTTGGGTCACTTCTCCAGCCATGCCCTTTGTAGCACACACGTCATCCTCTAGGCTCCAGATGCCTGGACTCCACTGCTGCTGCTGCTCTTGGTGGTCATCTCATGGTACTGGCATCTCCAAAACACTGCATGACCCCTTCAGTCCTGGACCGTCAATTGCAACTTAGGCTGCACCTTCACCAATGCCTTCCATGGCCTCTCACAGTGCCAAGCCTCAGCTGCTCTGCGTGACCCCTTCATGCCTTCAAAACCAGTACCACCTGGGTGACCCTTACACATTACCAAGTCCCACTGCAGCAGGAGTACAACCTTGGCTATCTCTGGAACACAGCGTCTTTGTGCTTTCAAAAAACACTTCCCAGAAGATGTCACCTCAATGATGCTGGTCTCTTCTTAATCACCGCTAATTTCTTAGCTCCAGCTAACCAGCATCAATAGTCCCAGTAATGCAAAGTTTTTGCTTTGGTAGTTCTGGTATCTTGTTAATCACAGCTGATTCTTCAGCCCCAGCTAACCAGAACTACACAGAATCTTCACAATCAAAACAGCAATGGCCCTGAAAAGAGTCTTAAATTTTCCCTCTGAAATTTCACAAACCAGACCTCCATCTTCTGCAGTGTTCTCAACGTTACCTTGCAAGCTCCTACACAACATCCGACAGAGCTCTTAACAACGGATGGATCTTCAAGCCCAAAGTTCCAAAGTCCTTCCACAGTCCTCCCCAAAACATGGTCAGGTTGTCACAGGAATACCCCACTCCGCTGGTACCAATTTGTCTTAGTCAGGGTTTCTATTCCTGCACCAACATCATGACCAAGAAGCAAGTTGGGGAGGAAAGGGTTTATTTGGCTTACACTTCCATACTGCTGTTCATCACCAAAGGAAGTCAGGACTGGAACTCAAGCAGGTCAGGGAGCAGGAGCTGATGCAGAGGCCATGGAGGGATGTTCTTTACTGGCTTGCCTCTCCTGGCTTGCTCAGCCTGCTCTCTTATAAAACCAAGACTACCAGCCCAGAGATGGTCCCACCCACAAGGGGCCTTTCCCCCTTGATCACTAATTGAGAAAATGCCTTACAGTTGGATCTCATGGAGGCATTTCCTCAACTGAAGCTCCTTTCTCTGTGATAACTCCAGCTGTGTCAAGTTGACACAAAACTAGCCAGTACACACACATACACCATACCACACACATGCACACTACACACACAAATACGCACACACATACACAAACACCACACCACACACACACAAACACAAACACATACATACACACACACCTTCTTAATTATAATAACAACAATAACATATGGACATGCTTTTCTCAGGGAAAAATTAATTTTCAAGCATCAAAGGGAAACCTTCTAATTGTAGAAATATGACCAAGTTAATCAACTTGGAAGATCAATTTAATGGCCAGATTGTATTGACTGTTTTTCCTTTCCCAGAACAAGTTAAAAAAATATTAAAGGTTTTGCAAATAAGAAAACCATACATCTAGTTGGTTATCAAGAAGTTGGGGATCTCGTTCAAGCTGTCTTGAAAAAAAGTGATCTAGAGACTCTGAAAATTCACTGTCTAATTTGACAAGAAGTTCCAAGGTCACTTGATCCGGGACAAAAGAAAAGATGCTTTTTAATTAAGAAATCGATTTTTTTTAAAGCAAAATGCTTTTGGTCTAAGTTCTGAGTATCTAGGAGACTCGAGGAAAGCTGCCACCACTGATCTATTCTTAGTAAGGACTTCCTCATAGGCTGGCCTGCAGCCCTGAGAAAAGGCACCTGCAAAAATGAATGCAGATCTGGGCATGCAAGTAGGGATGCAGGGGCAGGAGACGTCTGTGCATCCTAAGGAGGCCACCCAGTTAGGTCTCCAGAAACGATGGTAACAAGCTCTAATCTGGGAGGGCGGCTGGGAAGAGACAAATGCAAGCCTGAAAGGCAGGCCTGGCCGGGGAGTTTGTGGAATGGGACTTTTAAGAGGGACTTCTCGTGGTCCAGGCTTCCTCTCTGATTTATGGGGAGAGCAACAGGGGACATAGGGGAGATTCTCAGAACAACGCCCTGAGCCTGCCATGCCGTCTCTATATGGCATCAAGGATGTCTGTTCAGATGCTGAATTGACCACATCACTGAGGACTGGCCTGGAAGATTTTTCCAAAATAGCCTCCCACTTGAGCTGAAAATGAAGCTGCAACCATCAATTGCAAGCCAGTTTGGCACTTCCATCCTGGCAGAGCCCTGCTCAGCAAAGAATGGATCTGAGAGCCTAACTCTGTAGCATCAACCCATATAGTTTGCAAAGCTCTGAGCAGTGGCTGTCATTGTAACAGCCGCCCTCTAAACACAGCAATTTGGGCTTCTCTGTTGCAATCTGCTCCGTTTTCTAATCATTTAGATGGTACAGTAATTAGAGGGAGAAGCATTCCAAAAATAAGAAGATCCACAGCGAGCTTCGTAATTCCAGTGTAAGCATACATATCATTTGGGGCCTCCCTGAAGCCCTGGGCAGGTATGATTTCAATAATCAAAGGTTTTTTTTTTTTCATATATTTGCTAATTGCTACTCTTGCATCTGAATGTTTGGTTTGAACTTCCAAGTCCTAAGTGCCACTAAGGGTAGGCCTTTGTCACCCAGGCCACTCCCTGTCTTGCTTCCTCACAATGGAGCACAGACTAGGTCTGTTCCTTCCCTATCAAAGTATGATTGGAGCAAAGAAAAATGGTGTTTGGGGAATGGCTGAGTAGAGCATGGTAATTATACTCCTAATCATATGTAATTTAAGAGAAAATGAATAGATGTGGAGGCTGTTTAGCCTTGACTGTAATTTCACAGGCAGAACACAGGCACCCTACTGTCACCTGGGTATCTTTCAAAGCCACCTCAGCTCTGCAGTCAAACAGTTAATTACAAGGGAGGAGTGGCTCCTAGCAATGGCTGCCCTGAATGCACAGCCCAGGACAATGGCAGCTCCTTCCCAGATGCTAAAGTCGTTCCTCAGTTGTGCCCCTAAGCCCTCAGGACTCACACTTCTAGGGGAGTTATTAAGAATCAGGGTAGATGGTCAGGCACCAGGGTTCTACATTTGTCATCTTATTTGGTATTTACAATAATATATCTATTATTGTTCACATTTCAAAGAAAAGTGAGGTTTGAGAGATCAAACACATACCCACAGTTCTGCAGCTACTTACAAACAGAAACAGAGTTAAAGTCAAGAAATTAACATGGCAGACCATCACTTAACCAAAATATTCTTCTGTTTCTCTCTTTCTTTCCCTGTCTCTACCTCTTTCTGATCTTCCACCTATAAATACATCTCTAATGTTTTAGAGACATCACTAAATGAAACCCTCATGAAAAAAAACTGCTATTTGACTATTTTCCCTTAAAGGAACTCTCCTAAAAACCACGGAGAACTGCATATATTGCATACAGATATGTTTATATAATTGGAAAACATACATAGGGTTATATAGCAAGTTATATTTTATTTGTATGTATTAATATCTAGAATTATATTTTTAAGTTCCCTTATAGTAAATTTTTCCTCGTTTTTGCAAAAGGCCTCAAAATTTACATCTTACATGCACTAGGCATTCACTAGTATGTACCTCACATGCACTAGGCATGTACTAGCATCTGCCTCACATGCACTAGGCATGCACTAGTATGTACCTCACAAGCACAAGGCATGCACCAATATAAAGTCACGTACTCAACACTAAGTACATCCTGAGAAAAGAAGGCCTATTTGCCATTCAAAAAAAAAGGTTACTTACTCAGAAATGGAAATTAATTTCCCATAATGGTTGGTGCTTTAAATAAATGCCCCTTCCCAACCCCACTGCCTCTTGTGTGGGTCAGAGGATGGGGTGTTGTGGCATAAGAGTATGTGTTTTTATTACTTGGGCTCATTTGTGCACACCTGTAGAAACTAGAAGCTGACATCGGATGTCTTCTCTTGACTGTTCTCCCCCTGATGTATAAAGGAAGAGTCTCTCTCACTTGAATTCAGCTAGTCTAGCTATGCAGCTTACTTCTGTCTCTGCCCCCTGAGTTTAGAGTATTGTAGGCAGGCTGCTATGAATACTCAGCATTTATTTGGGTTCTGGAGATAAGAACATACTTATATAGCAAACACTTGAACTACTACTAAGCCATCTCCCCAGCCCAGTGTCCTTAATTTTTATGTAAATGAAGATAATTTTTAAACAGATATAAGGAGAGGAGATGATAATGTTTCAATGATTTTTCAAGCACAAATGAACTCCCCAACTGCATCCACTGATACACTTGGTGACAATCTTTTAATCTCCTGATTCACATGTAGAAAATGCAAAAGAGAAGGAGAGGTAGAAGTAATATGAACTTGGTATGATGTGCTGGCTAAAAGTAACGAAAAATTATTAACACAGAGAACTATTTCATCTATTTGTGTATGTGTGTATGTGTCTATATGTGTCTGTGTGTATGTGTATATGTATGTGTCTGTGTGTATGTCTGCGTGTCTGTGTATGTCTATGTGTGTCTCTGTGTTCGGCCCATGGTGATGGAGACTACCCCAGGACCTTGTGTTTGCTAGGCAAACACTGTACCAGAGCTAAATCCCCAATTCATTCAGAATGTAAGCATCAGTTACTTCTACACTAATAGTAACACAAAAAAAATTAAAAATTTTAAACTTTCAAAAGCTCACATGCCATTCAATTAGAAGGAAAACCATTCTCATGATCCTTTCCTGGGAGGTTACCTAGTCCTCTGCACAAAGATTATTCAAGTCAGTATATGGGGGAAGCTGTGTTTCTCAGGCAGCATGAAGACCGTGTCTGGCAGGGGTCCCTTCCCTTCAGTTCCAGAAAAGCCTTGACAGATTCATCATCAAACAGCCCTGATATAATCATGGCCACTGGAGGCTCTGCTCTATGACACTTCTAGCATAGAAAGCACTAGAAGTGACGGACTATTGCAAAAATTCTACAGTCTAGAATTGTGTACTCTAAAATGAACTAGAAACCAGGTATGGGACACACCCTTAAAATGCTAGGACTCAAGAAGTGGAAGCAGAAGGATTTGGAGCTTAGAGCAATCCTGAACTATATGAGATCTTGTCTCAAAAAATCATCATCATAATGATGATGATGATGATGACGACGACGACAATGAGGACAATGATGATAAAAGAATGCAGTTAGTGCTGGCTATGGTCTCATGTAACTATAATGCCAGCATTCAAGAGGCAGAGGCAAGATGGATGCAATTTGGAGGCTAGCCCAGGAAACATAGAAAGCTCTTGTCTATGAGAAAAGAGAGAGTAATAGGGAGAATGGATCAAAGAAAACAACCAGCAAATTATGTCAAAGATGTTGGAGTCAGAAACTCTTATACACCAGTGCCTCCACAATAGAAATCAGTATGCTGTTGCACAAAACACTAAAAATAGAATTACAGAAGACCAGAAATAGCATTCCCAGGCATATACCTGAAGGACTCTGTCATACTTGCACTAAAAATAGAAATGATTGAAACCCATAGACATTTGCACAACCACATTTGCTGCTGTGCTATTCACAATAGCCTACATATGGAACCAGCTTAGATGTCCTTCAGCAGATGAATAAAGAAAATCATTTTCTGGCCAGCCACAATGAAGAATGAATTACATTGTGGGGAGATGGATGGAACTGGAGATCATGTAAGACAAAATGAAGCAGATTCAGGAAGCAAAACAGCACACATCTCTCAAATTCAGGGTCTAGGTGGTTTTGTTGTTGTTGTTTTTCTGTTTGTTATTTTGAGACAGGGTCTTACTATGTAGCCCTGGCTAGCCCAAGACTTGCTGTGTAGAACAGTCTGCCTGTCTCTGCCTCCTGAGCGCTGGTATTAAAGGTATGTACCACCACACCCCAGAACATAGCTTTTAAATAGACATGTAAGGTGTGAATTTGAGATGCATTCATGTTGAAAGCCTCTGGATGGATATGATATCCCATCCCATCCTTTCTTCTGGGTCCACTAAGGAAAGGAAGACAATTTCAACAGCAGGCCTTTCATCATTCTGGGAAGGGGCCAGGTTTTGGTGGCTTAACCCCTTCATTGTCTTCATCTGGATTCTGTTGCTGTTATAAAATACCTGAGCTTACACAACTTAAAACAAGCAGGCATTTATTTCATTCACTGTTCTGGAGGGTGTGACATTCAAGATCAAGGTTCCAGTGTCTGATAAGGTCTCTCTTGATATGTTATTCAGTGTTAAAATGCAGAAGGGCCAGAGAGCACAAGACAAAAGAAACAAGTTTTCAGCCACCTGAATGTGCCTAATCTCACGAGCTAAGCAGGGTTCAGCCTGGTTAGACTTGATGGGAGAAGCAGAGAGACAAATTTGTCCATTCATGTGATAAACCAACTCCCAAGATAATGGCCTTAATCCATCCCTGAGGCTGGACCGGCATGACCCAAGCATCATCACCTGTGGTACCCTTCCTTCTCTCAGCATCCCTGCACTGGGGATCCAGTTTTCACTGCATGAAATCTGGGAACTCATTCACACCCTGCGAGCACTCTGCTTGGACTGGGCTTGTCAATAACAATTTAGCAACTCCAAGTTCTTTGTCTTCATCATTAAACAGCCATCTTGCTTCCATGCCTTCAAGCACTTCACAGGTAGACACTGAGACACACTTAGAAATCACTTGATGCAAAAACAATTTTTGCCCAATATCAGTTGTAATGATGTATTTCTTAAATTTCAGTAGGACACATTTAAGGATTCAGCATTGGTTTGATTTGGGCCTCAGAATTCAAGTGACCCACTACACCATTTACTCACAGCTAGTGTTTTTTAAAGTGCTTCTTCTCTGTTGAAGTCTTGTAGCTCTTTCCCTCTGAAAGATGTTTTTGCTTGAAGCTTTACTTTCTAGTCACTGGAAAATTGTAACCAGAGTTTCTTTTCCTTCAATTTATACAATTATGAAATTTGCTCCAAGACTAAAATTACTCTTTAAATTATGTCACTGCTTCCAGGTATAGTGTTGCATGCCTTCAAGGCCAGCACTTGAGAAGCAGAAGTAGGTAGTCTCTGAGCTTGAGTTGCATCTCTCAGGCAGCATGAAGACAGTATCTGGCAGGGGTCTGCTCCCTTCAGTTCCAAAGGAGCCTTGACAGATTTACCATCAAACAGCCCAGATATGATCATCAAGATCAGCTTGGAATACCTAGAAAGTTCCAGGCCAGGGCTCTATAGTAAAACCCTGCCTCAAAACAACAAAAAGCATCACTGCCACATGCCACAGAGTAGATATAGCCTTTCAAATCACTGGTCCACTGTAAAGGTCGTCTTCACCTTCCATCCCACTGAACTCCAAAGAAAGCAAAGTGTGTAGCCCTAAGATTAGAGACAGAACTGAAGTAGGTCAATTCATTTTGCATTAGGTGACTCCAGTCTGCCTTTGCAGTTAGAAAACGAGTCTTAGACCCTGCATGCTTCTAAGTATAAGTCCTACTATGAAACAGAAAAGGTGATTCTTGTGTTCTAGAAAAAGAAAAAGAAAGAGAAAAAGAAAAAGAAAAAGGAAAAGGAAAAGAAAAAGAAAAAGAAAAAGAAAAAGAAAAAGAAAAAGAAAAAGAAAAAGAAAAAGAAAAAGAAAAAGAAAAAGAAAAAGAAAAAGAGGAAGGTATCACCCAGTTCATACAGCAGCTAGAATGTGATAAGTTGGCCTGGCCACAGGATTTCTGCCTAAACTAACAATTCATTTACAGCCACAGTTCACCGCCCCTGTCATCACTTACATGCCTCTAATTACCCCCCATCTGTTTCATGTTTGAAGTTTACAACACTTGCCCACTTTGGCTACACTAGTTTACATCTAACATCAAACACATGTTTGTGTTTACCACATACCAGTTCTGCATTCTTGAACTTAAAATTATATCAATTTATAATCCCATTAATGGAAAACTTATGAGAAGGATCCGGATCCTTTAATAAAATGAGAAAGAACAACCATTTGGATGCTGTTAAGAATGAGCCCATCCCGAAGGCTAAATGCTTAGATACACCCTCCTCAGATAAGGGGGATTCAGGAACTGCTGTCTTGGCTGCTAAGAACAGACCACAGCTTGGAGTTCATTTTCAGGGACTCCATGTGTAGGCATATGTCTTCACTGGAAAGATGAGTGATCAAAGAGACTATGAGTATTCTTTGTTCATGGATGTATCAAATTTGGGGCTGGAAGTGTAACTTCATGGTAACACATGCGGCTTAGTATGCATGAAGTCTGAGTTCAAGTTCAAACCCCAGTATATCCATGTGCTTGCTCAGATTTACACACACACACACACACACACACACACACACACACACACACACACACTGCTGTTTAAAAAATTGAGCCCTTCAAACTTGCCACTTCTAAAATGTATTTCTGTGTATGGGCATACATGTTTGATGCAGGGAACAGGACAGGAGTATGTATAGCATGATACACATAGAGATCAGAGGACAACTTCAGACCCTGTCCTCATCTTCCACCTTGTTTGAGACAGAGTCTCTCTCTCTCTCTCTCTCTCTCTCTCTCTCTCTCTCTCTCTCTCTCTCTCTCTCTTTCTCTTCAGTGCTACAACACCAGCCTAGCTACTCTACAAGATCCCAGCAATTTTCCTGACTCTGCCTCTCTTCTCCAGCTAGGGATGCACTGGGATTCTGGACACATGGATGCTACTGGGTCTAGCTTTTATATGGGTGCTAGCTCCAGTCATAAGGCTTGCCAGGCAAATGCTTCACCCAGTAAGCCATCTTCCCGGGCCTGAACTTACCGATTTTAAGGGCAGGTTTGTAGATGAAACAAGTTTCAATTTCAAAAATGAAAAGGGGCATGTCCCCATATGGTAACAGGCTCTCCATATATGGCTCCCTAGCACAGGCCAGACACATGTTTGGGCAACTATATCAACTGCTGACCAGCTTCCAAAGAAAACTACAGATAAGCACACTATTTAGATCTTGGACTGTTTCCAAAGGATTGCATCTCTATAAAAACATATTTTGGGAAGTATAAGAGATTAAGGTCTGGTCCCATATTCTTCCTTCCACATAAAGGAAGAACCCCTTCCCTCCTTTGCAATTCTACACTTTTGGTAAAGGGCACACAGACTCTTGATCACTTTTATAGTCTCACTAGCCCTCTTTCTCCTCTTCCCTCCTCAACCCCAGAAGAAAGGAGCCTTTGTTTTGTTCCCCGAGGTCTCTAGCAGCAGTAGTACAATGTCCAGAGAGATGCCTGTGTCAATCCTAAAGGTAGTTGTTACACACAAAGACCCCTGTTGAGTGGTTAGGTTCTGTAGGGATGAGTGGGGTCTACAAGTCAGGATGGCTGAGTGATCTCAAAGTGGGATCAGTGCCCTTGTCCTATCAGATCTGTCTGGTCCAACCACAGCCCTTTCCTCCTGCCTCATCCACCAGTGTTTTCTACTTATTCCTCAGCAATTTCGAACTCTTCCTCCATTTGTAAAATGGCAAAACAGCCACAGCATATTAAGACAAGTTTGAAAAATGCAACCCTACTTTAGCTGTACAACCAAGCATGGCCTCCTAGAGACCCAGCTTCATGGAGACAGGGTACAGATTCCTTACTGTCTGCATAATTCAAAGGTCTTTGGCTTGATGACATCACTGGCTACCTTGTATCCAAATGATTTTCATACTCATCACCTTTTAGCTTACTTGGTCCAGGGAGACTTGGCTTTGGCCAGCATGACACATAGCAGAGACAATCTTACAGACTGGCCACTGCTAATTGAGCTCATTAATAGCTTGGTTTGTGGACATTCTGCCACTGTCAGATTCCAACAATTGGATGTAGTGAGGATTGTGAAAATATTCACTAAAACACTGATCACTTCATGAGCTTGCTCAGCTTTTAATGGCATTAAAATGACAGACTTGATCAAGTTTCCTGGTTACATAAAATAAACTCAAACTTGCCATTATCAGCAAGTACTTCAACGTAGTACCTGGAGTCCACATCCTTAAAGATCATAGTTTTTTTGGAGGTGCACATCCTCTCTTAAGCATGACCTTCTAATGGTGGCACTGGTTACAGAAAGAAGACTTATTTGGTGGCATTAGCATATTCTCTTTGTAGCTCCTTTAACATTTGTGCCCATCCTTTGTGTCCAATATTTCCATCTGTGTCAAGAAAAATAACAAACAACTGTTCTGTGTATACAAAATATCATGTTGACTTTTTCCTCCATGACTGTCCAATCACCCTTCCTGTGCCCTGTTCAGAGATCACATCTTATGTTTATGATTGACATGACAACAGCTACACAAGACTTGTCCATTCTCCTTAGCCCTTTGACTTCCTCTGCTGTTTGAAAGAATTCTTTGGAAAACTTGTCTCAATTTTGGCTTGTTATTAACTTTGTTGCACTTGTAAGAAATTTTTCCCTACCATTACTTATTTCCACTTACTCTTGAAATAGCAAGTGGATCATTTCCGCATCTCTCTAGGATCATGCCCTCATGCCTTTTCAGCACTGTGTCTCTTTAGCAGTCTTTCAAGGCTTCTGTCTGTCCAGGCTTTACTTTGACTCTTCAATGCTCTGAAACAACAGTGGATGCTACCTCAGAGACCTTTCTGCCTTGGAGGCTAAAGACTAACTTCAGCAGGACTGGGAAGACACAGTAGAAGATAACACAAACAAATGTTAGCACAGATGGCTGGGCATGTGAGCCATGTGACTATTACAAGGGAAGAAGTAATAAGGAAAGTTTCCTATTCATCATGTTGATCTTTGCAGGTCAACAGAGGTGTTTGCCTACTTGGAAGGTCTGTTTGATAGTGCCTCAACTGGAGCCCATACTTCATGAACAAAGCAAACATTCTACACACTTGAACATTCTGAAGCAAGAGGACTCCTCTATCAGGTAGAGGTTTGATGGCTTTGAACAGAAGCTACAGGTTGCCTAGCTTTGGAAGTGGAAGCACCATGCCTCATCAGTGCAACCTTTTCCTGTTTATTCCCAATGATAGGATTCCCAGGTTCATGCCTGGGCACTGTCTTGGCTGTCCTCTGCCTATCAAACTCACTTGGTGCCATGTGGTCACCAAAGGGTTGAAAAATCTTCTCCAAATACAGGAGCAACTTCCTCACCATCTTTGACTTTTCTCTTATCAGGAAACTTGATCTTCAAAACCAGTAACTAAGCCAGTGTTTGCTGGACCTCCTGGGACACTGTAGCACAGAAGTAAGCTAACATCCATACCAGACAGGCCCCAGGGAAGCTTAAAACTACCAACTGGCTGACTGTGATTAACATCCTAGTTCTTTGTTTCTGAAATACATGGCTATATAAGAAGAGAATTATGTAGAAACAGAAGCTGGCATAGAGGATCCTTGATTCCCAGCAGCTGATGATCTGAATTGTCCCCCAAGGTCACAGAACTGGAAAATGCTTGGTCTTACATCTTCTACCACCAAAGGGTTTCCCCTCACACTCAGGCTTCTATTTGTACAAAGGAGGAGCAATTCTGCTAGTGCTACCCTACAAACTAAATCTACTAATGTTCAGATCTCTTAGTTCATTCAGACTACTATGACAAATGCCTTGGACTAAGGCAATTTATAAACAACAGAAGTGTGTTGCTCATAGTCTGGAGTAGTCCATGATCAAGTGACCTCAGGTTCTCTGTCACATGGTTGGTGTCAGGTCCCAAAGAAACCCTGGACAAACAGGCTAACTGTGGTGCTTATTACCACACCAAATTGTCTGTTTGGCCTCTAGGCTCTCTCAGAATTACAAGTACCTCTTGAAGAGTCCTGGCTCCTCAGTAGCACTATTCACTATATCCCCTGCTCTAAACTTCTCCAACCCAGGAACCTCACCTCTCTTGCCCAGCTTCTTTTATATAAACCTGTCATTGCAGTCATGAAGTTGGAGCTCTCTTAGTTCTCTTTCTCTCTCTGTCTCTCTCTCTGTGTCTCTCTCTCTGTGTCTCTCTCTCTGTCTCTCTCTCTCTGTCTCTCCCTCTCTCTTTTCCTGGTCTCCTCTCCTATTCCCTCCCCTTCCCTCCCTTCCTCTCCTTTCCTCTTTTTTCTTTTCTCTTCCCCCTACCCTCCCTCTGTCCCAGCTCTCTCCTTTCATGGCCCAATTCAGTCTGGACCCTTCCAGATGCTTCTGACATTCTCTCCTCCTCCTCCTCCTCCTCCTCCTCCTCCTCCTCCTCCTTTTTCTTCTTCCTCTCTCTCTCTCTCTCTCTCTCTCTCTCTCTCTCTCTCATATCTACAATAAAAGAATTCTCTTCAACCATACCTTGGAGTAGTCATGTCCTCATTTTCTTTCAGATGGCACTTCCCATGTATCCTTAAATGAAAAAAAAAGATAACACTCTCCCTCATTTTGGGGGTTTGGTTGTTCTCATTGTTTGTGTTTTTGTTTTGATTTGGGGGCAATTCTGTGTGTGTGTGTGTGTGTGTAGATATGTCTATGTGTATTTCACATATGAAAATATAAAAAAATAAATCTTTTAAAAGTAATTGTCTCTGAATAATAATATCTCTGGGTACTGTAATTACACCTTTTATTAATTTTTCTTTTTTAATTAATTTATTTTTTATTAATTATTTTCTTTATATACATTTCAAATGCTATCCCAAAAGTTCCCTATACCCTCCCTCCACCCTGCTCTCCTAACCAAGCACTCCTGCTTCTTGGCCCTGGCATTCCCCTGTACTGGGGCATATACACTTTGCAATACCAAGTGGCCTCTCTTCCCAGTGATGGCTGACTAGGCCATTTTCTGCTACATATGCAGCTAGAGATACAAGCTCTGGGGGTACTGGTTAGTTCATATTGTTGTGCCACCTATAGGGTTGCAGACCCCTTCAGCTCCTTGGGTGCTTTCTCTAGCTTCTCCATTGGGGACCCTGTGTTCCATCTTATAGATGACTGTGAGCATCCACTTCTGTATTTGCAAGGCACTGGCATAGCCTCATATGAGACAGTGATAACAGGGTCCCTTCAGCAAAATCTTTCTGGCATATGCAATAGTGTCTAGGTTTGGTGGCTGATTATGGGATGTATCCCCGGATGAGGCAGTCTCTGGATAGTCCATCCTTTCGTATTAGCTCCAAACTTTGTCTCTGTAACTCCTTTCATGGGTATTTTGTTCCCTGTTCTAAGGAGGAATGAAGTATCCACCCATTGGTCTTACCTCTTCTTGATTATATTGTGTTTTGCAAATTGTATCTTGGGTGTTCTATGTTTCTGGGCTAATATCCACTTATCAGTGAGTGCGTATCTAATGACTTCTTTTGTGATTGGGTTACCTTACTAAAGATAATATCCTCCAGAAACATCCATTTGCCCAATAATTTCATAAATTCATTGTTTTTAATAGCTGAGTAGTACTCCATTGTGTAAATGACCACATTTTCTGTATCCATTCTTCTGTTGAGGGACAGCTGGGTTCTTTCCAGCTTCTGGGTATTATATATAAGGCTGCTATGAACATAGTGGAGCATGTGTTCTTATTACCAGTTGGAACTTCTTCAGGGTATATGCCCAGGAGAGGTATTGCTGGATCTTCCAGTAGTATTATGTCAAATTTTCTAAGCAACCTCCAGACTGACTTCCAGAGTGGTTGTACAAGCTTGCAATCCCACCACCAGTGGAGGAGTGTTCCTCATTCTCCATATCCTAGCCAGCATGTGCTGTCACCTGAATTTTTGATCTTAGCCATTCTGACTGGTGTGAAGTGGAATCTCAGGGTTATTTTGATTTGCACTTCCCTAATGATTAAGGATGTTGAACATTTTTCCAGGTGCTTCTCAGCCATTCTGTATTCCTCAGGTGAGAATTCTTTGTTTAGCTCTGTACCCCATTTTTAATGGGGTTATTTGAATTTCTGGAGTCCAGCTTCTTGAGCTCTTTGTATATATTGGATATTAGTCCCCTATCAGATTTAGGATTGGGAAAAATCCTTTCCCACTCTTTTGGTGGCCTTTTTGTCTTATTGACAGTGTCTTTTGCCTTACAGAAGCTTTGCAATTTTATGGGATCCCATTTGTCAATTCTTGATCTTACAGCACAAGCCATTGCTGTTCTGTTTAGGAATTTTTCCCCTGTGCCGATATCTTCGAGGCTTTTCCCTACTTTCTCCTCTATTAATTTCAGTGTCTCTGGTTTTATGTGGAGGTCTTTGATCCACTTAGACTTGAGCTTTGTACAAGGAGGTAAGAATGGATCAATTTGCATTCTTGTACATGATAACCGCTAGTTGTGCCAGCACCATTTGTTGAAAATGCTGTCTTTTTTCCACTGGATGGTTTTAGCTACCTTGTCAAAGATTAAGTGGCTATAGCTGTGTGGATTCGTTTCTGGGTCTTCGATTCTATTCCATTGATCTACCTGTCTGTTGCTGTACCAGTACCATGCAGTTTTTATCACAATTGCTCTGTAGTACAGCTTAATGTCAGGCATGGTGATTCCACCAGAGGTTATATTATTGTTGAGAATAGTTTTTCCTATTCTAAGTTTTTTATTTTTCCAGATGAATTTGCAAATTGCCCTTTCTAGCTCAGTGGATAATTGAGTTGGAATTTTGATGGGGATTGCATTGAATCTGTAGATTGCTTTTGGCAAGATAGCCATTTTTACTATATTAATCCTGCCTATCCATGAGCATGGGTGATCTTTCCATCTTCTGAGATCTTCTTCAATTTCTTTCTTCAGAGACTTGAAGTTCTTATCATACAGATCTTTCCCTTCTTTAGTTAGAGTCACACTAAGGTGTTTTATATTATTGTGACTATTGTGAAGGGTGTTGTTTCCTTAATTTCTTTCTCAGTCCATTTATCCTTTGTGTAGAGAACGGCCATTGGTTTATTTGAGTTAATTTTATACCCAGCTACTGCACTGAAGCTGTTTATTAGGTTTAGGAGTTCTCTGGTGGAATTTTTGGGGTCATTTATATATACTATCATATCATCTGCAAATAGTGATATTTTGACTTCTTCCTTTCCAATTTGTATCCCCTTGATGTCCTTTTGTTGTCTAATTGCTCTGGCTAGAACTTCAAGTACTATATTGAATAGATAGGTTATTAATTTTTCTAGCTTCTAATTTTATTCAAATGCTCAGAAGGAAAAATGTTGTTGTGGATAAAACCCAGGGCTTTGTACATACTAGACAAGGGCTGCAATGAACATTGCATGTGTTGCCATTTAAGGTAATCTTTGCCACCCCATCAAAATGTCAACCACTACAGATGTCTTAGGAAGACCTTACTCATTTTTCAAAATCTGTTGGGGGGGGGTGACCTTAAACTTTTTATCTGTATCATGGAGGGGTTACACTGAGCCCAGGTCTCCAGATCCTCTGAGGTCATAGCATTATGCTTTGAATCTCAAATATGCTACACAGGTTTATCTTTGAACTCTTGTTTGCCAGCCAATGGTACTACAAGGGGAGGCTGGAGAGTCTTTAGGACAGTGGTTTTCAGTCTGTGGGATTTGCCCCCATTGTGTGTCACTTATCAGATATTTACATTACAATTCCTAACAGTAGCAAAATTATAGCTATGAAGTAGCTATGAAATGATTGTATGGTTGGTGGTTACCACAACATGAGGAACTGTGTAAAGAGGCTGCAGCATTAGGAAGATTGAGAACCACTGGTTTAGGGAATGCTGCCTAGGTGATAAACATGAGTCATGTGGATCACTGAAGGTTAAGCCTGCCTGTCTCCTGCTGCTCTCTTCTTAGTTCACCCTGATGTGAACAATCTCTACCATAGGCTCCCACTGTCATGAACTGAGTTGTTTCACCATCCCTCCCTGCTGTGGCATCATGGTGGGATGAACCTCTGAAACCATGAGTTAAACGTGTACCTTCCTGCCAGGTATTGGTAATGGCCCACACCTTTAGTCCCAGCACAGGAGGATTGAGACTGGTCCTTCCTGGTGAGCCAGGGCTACACAGAGAAACCCTGACTGAAAACACAAACAGACGGGCTAGAGAGGTGGCTCAGTGGTTAAGAGCACTGGTTGCTTTTCCCAAGGTCCTGAGTTCAATTCCCAGCAACCACATGGTGGTTCACAACCATCTGTAAATGGAATCTGATGCTGTCTTCTGGTGTGTCTGAAGAGAATGACAGTGTATTCATATACATGAAAGAAAGAAAGAAAGAAAGAAAGAAAGAAAGAAAGAAAGAAAGAAAGAAAGAAAGAAAGGACAGACTAGCCCTTTCAGCATCAGCCATTTAACATGAATAATGGAGGCTGAGGATGCAGCTCAGTCAGCAGAGTGCTTGCCCAGCACGCAGGAAGCCCTGGCTTTAATCCCCAGTGCTGCATAAATCAGGGATGGTGGTACATGCTTGTAATCCTATCCATGAGTGATAGAGAGGCAAGATGATCAGGTGTTCAAATTTTCAGCTACATAACAAGTTCGAGGCCAGCCTAGGACACAGAAGACCCTGTCTATAAATAAAACTAAACAAATTTGAACAGGTGTCATTTATCAGGAAAACTCACTTCTGCTTTGAATTTTCCCCTTAGTTAGAAGCAGGAGGGCTGTGTCCTAGAGTTGGGTATGGGGACAAAGGTAAGGGCAGTTCCTTCAGCACCAGGAAAGATCCATTCAAAGTCAGAGAACTTTCAGGCACATATTAACATAAATTTTGCAAGCCAGTAAGACTTTAAGAAGAAGGATTTCAAAGCCCATGTGTTTGCCTTGGGGGGCCCAGGGCCAGAGCAAAGCTTAGTGGTGATAGGCTCACAGTAACACAGCATATTCATGTGGTAGTAAAGGGAAATAGACGATTCCATCTTTACTGTAGAGGTTGATGTGGCCTCCTTTACAAGGCTTTGAGGAAGTTCCTTCATACATCCCCAGCTGGATGGGCTTTTACAAAACTATTTCCTAGATTTAGTAACCCTTTGATACGTCTTTGGGAGCAGGTTCCATTTGCAGTCAGAAATCACTACGGAAATGTACAGGAAATTAACCCCCCTGCACTTTCATTCCATCTAAAATGTTGACCACCTGATACTGAAAAGAGTACTTCCATTTTAAAGGTGAGCTACAGAGCTAAGTTGAGAGTTGACTTAATCCCGTGTTTATGGGGTGATTAATGTCCCAAGTAACCAGGCTGGCTGGCAAGTTAATGCCTTCTTTTTTAACCAAGTGCACAGGGCTTCTCGCCTTTGATCACGAAGTACATCTCTGCCACTGGATTCTAACGAAACTAAGAGTCAAAATGACTTCCTGAACTTCCTCTGTGCCAGATGAACCTAGCATCCTTGGCTCACCAAGATTCCTACCAGAAGGAGTTTTGGTGATTTAGGGGGAAGAAAAAATAAAATAAATTGGCAGTGATGCATACTTAGCTGAAGGATAACCTTCATAAGTATGTCAGCTAGGGGAGTCCAAGTGTGGTAGTATGACTTATCTTGTCTCATGGCTGGTGTTTAGTTTCATTTCTGTTGCTGTGATGATACACTCTAACAAATGCATCTTTAAGGGGCAAAGGGTCTCTTCAATTACTATTAGAGGTTACAATCGGTCACTGTGAGGAAGTCAAGGCAGAAATTGGAAGTAATTAGTCATGTGCCAGGAAAGAAAGACCACATGAATGCTTACTGCTCTATTCACAGTCTCCTTTTTCATACAGTATAGGACCCAACCCCAGGGAATGGTAGCATCTACTTTCAGACTGTGTTTTCCCACACCAGCTAATCAAGACCATCTCACATAGGCAGCCCCAGAAGCTCACTTGATCTAGACAAATGCCTCATTGAGACTCTTTTCCCTGGTGAGTTCTATATTGTGTCAAGTTGGCCATTAAAACAAAGCATCAAACCCAGCCTCAGTAGTAGCAGTGAAAGTGATAACTGCTTGTTGAGGACTGTTCTCTATTTGAAATCCTGCCAGGTGCTTAGCTAGTTTCTTCTTGGTTACCCTAAGACAGTGATGTGAGATTCAGAGAGATAGATCCAGCAACTGACCCAAAAAGTAGATCTAGATTTTCCCAACCCACAACTGCCAGTTCCCCCATTCCCAGGTGGCCTCCCTGATCATGTATTCTCCCATTGGCCTTGCTTAGGTTCACTTATTTGTATTCTCCGATTTGCCTTGCTTAGATTCACTTTCTTGCCTATTTACAACATTTTTAAAAAGGTGAGGTTTATCCATTCACAGCTTCATCAGTGAAGTACTCAAATCCCACAGTGCTCATTCCCAAAAGCAGTGTGCCCAAGAACATCATTCCCTCCCACAGCACTAGCCCAAGGCCACCAGCATCTGGCCTGCTACCCTGCCCACTCTGGAACACACAGCTATTCTGTCTTTTGAGTAGGTAGTTCAGTTGTTCAAACCACCATAAGAAATACCTGCTTCATTGTAGTGTCATCACCACACATTCAATATCCTCATGTGAACACTCCCGCACATATCCTGAGTGGAAAAGAAGAGGGGAAGTTGGAGGAAACGGGAGAGAGAGAAGGAAGGAAAGGGAGGAGGGCAGTCACAAGAGCAAACCCTTGCCGTCAACCTTACCTTCTGAACCTTTTCTCCATTTGGCCATATCCAAAATCACACACACACACACACACACACACACACACACACACATCCTTCCTCTGCCCCATTACCAGAAGCACACCTTTGAAAAAAGACTTTTGACTCTGGGTTGAAGTGTGAGCTAATGAACCCCCATTTCTGTGGCAAGAGCACCAGTGTCTCATCTCCAGGCAGGTTGGGCAGATCAGGCAGCAGCCAACAGGTAGGAGAAGAGCTGTGACCTTCACCTGAAACACAGTCCTTCTGGTCAAGGGAATGAACTAAGGGAACCAAAGGACCACTCCTCAGGAAGGCAAGACTAGCCCTCCACAACAGGCTCACAGTAAGCTGTGCTGAAAAGAATAGTAATTAAAGATGAAATCATTCTTTAATGAGATGCTATACTTTTCCTTCCAAAATTCCTGCCCCCCCCCCCACACACACACACACATAACATGGTTCCTAGCACCTGCCATGAGGCTCAGCTGGATCTGTCAGCCTTTCTGAGTCCAAACTCAGGGAAAAAAAAATGTAACTATTTCTTTCTTCTTTCTCTCTTTCTTTCCTGTGCTGACTAGACTCCAAGCATGCTTTTACTGTTCCTTGAACTTCCTTATTCTTTCTCTAAAGTTCCCTTCCCACCGGTGACTACCCGTTACCCTGGGGCTGATCTCCATACTATCTTAGCTCAAGGCTGTTTTACGTTTTCCATTCTCCTCCTCAAGGCAGATACCAGGATTTACAGATTGCTTGATCTGGAGTTTTTCTTTAAAATTCCTGCAAAAGGTATTTAATCTCTGAGTAAGACTTATGTATCTTCATCCACAATGAAAAAAACAGTTTGAACAAGCAAAGACTGTCTCATCAAGGACTGCTGTAGGGGAGGCCCCCATCATGCAAAGCCAAGCCTAAGTCCTCTGTACATTTGGCACTCACTTGGAGCCAAGTCTTAGCCCCCACCCCTGTCCAGGGTTCATGGTGGCCAGTGGACTCCCATTGTTCCCAAGTCCTCCAAGTCCCCAGCATCATCTGGGTTCACAGGAGCATGGGAACCACTGCCTCCATCCCCGTCCCTACTGCTCGTCACTCAGAGAAACACAGGCTGAGACCCTTATCTTAGACTGTATTTCCCAGCATCCCAGTGGCTAGGCAGAAACACAGAATGCCAGTGGCACATGCCTTTAATCTCAGCACTCAGGACTCAGAGATAGGTGGATCTCTGTGAGTTTGAGGCCAACCTAGTCTACAGAGTGAGTTCCAGGACAGCCAAGGATACAAAAAGAAACCCTGTTTCAAAAACCAAAAAGAAAAGAAGGAAGAACAGAAGGAAAGAAAAGAAAAGAAAAGAAAAGAAAAGAAAAGAAAAGAAAAGAAAAGAAAAGAAGGGAGGGAGGAATGGGAGAGGGAGGGAGGGAGGAAGGAAGGAAGGAAGGAAGGAAGGAAGGAAGGAAGGAAGGGAGGGAGGGAGGCAGGCAAGCTGGACATGGTGGCACATGCCTTTAATGTTAGCACTCAGAAGGCAGAGGCAGACAGATCTCTGTGAGATTGAGGCAAGCCTGATCTACAAAGTGAGTCCAGGACAGCTAGGACTAGTACACTGAGATACCCTGTCAAAAGAAGAAGAAGAAGAAGAAGAAGAAGAAGAAGAAGAAGAAGAAGAAGAGGAGGAGGAGGAGGAGGAGGAGGAGGAGGAGGAGGAGGAGGAGGAGGAGGAGGAAAAAGACGGAGGAGGAGGAGGAAAAAGACGGAGGAGGAGGAGGAAAAAGACGGAGAAGGAGAAGAAGACGGAGAAGGAGAAGGAGACGGAGAAGGAGAAGGAGAAGGAGAAGGAGAAGAAGAGGAGGAGGAGGAGGAGGAGGAGGAGAAAAGAAAAGAAAAGAAAAGAAAAGAAAAGAAAGAAGGAAGGAAGAAAAGAAAGAAAGAAAGAAAGAAAGAAAGAAAGAAAGAAAGAAAGAAAGAAAGAAGAAAAAAGAAAGAAAACAAAACATTGTAAACAGGGTGAAACTCTCTCTCTCTCTCTCTCTCTCTCACACACACACACACACATGTGCACATGAATGCAGTCACACACACACCCTTGTACACATACCATGATATTGTCTTAATAACAGCTAGCACATATTCAGTACTTATCGAATACCAGGTATTGCTCTGTGAGATCACATTTAATCTGCCTTTGAAATAGGTGCTATTATCACCTGTATTTTACAGATAATGAAATTAAGGTTCGGAAAGGTTAATTGAGGCCCACAGCTATGGAGAGACAGCAGAGGCCCAAAGAAAACATATTAGGGTCTAGTCTAAGAATTCAACTAAGTTGCTGTGTGGCCTTGGGTCTATCAGGAAAGACGTGGTCTAAAGTCTCTCTAGCAGTGCTGAGTTCTATAATAGGATGTAGTTAAGGTCCCTTGGGAAGTGCCGCACTCTTCCCTATGGGGTGAAATCTAATTCATGGTTATAGTGAGTGTGAGTCTGATCTTCCTGTGGCAAAGCCCTGTGGAATCCCAGGCATGAAATTCCTTCTAAAACACTCACTGTGTTGCCATGCATTAATGAGAAACAGCACACTAATTTCCCCCAGCCTCTTTTGTGATTTGTCTGTATCCCTGGATTCCTTTTCACTCGCCATTTAGATAACAGGGGGAGAACACTTCATTAAGTGTACAGGGAGGCATCTGGCTTTGCTTGCCCCTCTCAGATCATTCCACCCTGGCCAATCCAGGCTGTGAGGGTTCAGTTCACAAATGATTTTCTTTTTTAACATTAAGCCTACAAAAAGGAAGAACATAGGTTTGAAGTTCACAGTTAAAAGTCTAATACCTGCCTCTGTCAGTGCTGAGAAAGGATCCCAGATCACACATGCTAAGCAAATGCTCTACCTCAATGCTCTGCCCCCAAACCCTCATCTTCCATTTAGGCATTCTCTGTCTTCCTTTGTGGCCAGCTTCTCTGCTAGAAGATTTATAGTTTTAAAGATAGCCTGAGCCAGCAAGGCATGCCAGCTCACACTTGTAGATTCAGCACATAGGAGGTTGACACAGAGGGATCACTCCTGGGCTGTGGAGTGAATTCAAAGCCAGCCTAGAATACCCAGTGAGATCCTGTCTTACAAAACAGAAGAAAATGAGGGTGAGCAGGGAGGAGGGAAGGAGGGAGAGAGGGAGAAATGAGCTGCCATGAAAGCCACTCACAAATAGCAGTTGGCCTGTAGCTCAGTGCTGGAGCATAATCTTAGATGTATAAGGTCTTGGATTCTGTCCTCAGTGCCCATCCTAAACCATTCCATGATGCATTTGATCATTTCTTAGAATCCA